>NC_067495.1:121461937-121661960 GCF_947179515.1 Apodemus sylvaticus
ACACACAGAGGGGGTATGAGAGAGAGAGAGAGAGAGAGAGAGAGAGAGAGGAGAGAGAGGAGAGAGAGAGAGAAAGAGAGAGAGAGAGAGACCAAATCCAATTAGTGTTTAGGGCTGTTGGGGCTTGGATACCCTATCAGCGCTCATCTCTAGAGAAGGCTTATTTACTTCTCTCAGCACCCAACAACTGCCTGTAGCTGTTCATCTAGAGGTGTGGCCTTGTGAGATTTGCAATTGGAGTTGACATTAAGCAGGCCTTGTCATATATAGAAGACACAGTCTCATTGCAGACATCCTCCTGGTCCTCTGGATCTTAAAATCTTTCTATCCCATCTGTCTCAATGTTCCCTGAGCCTTGGGTTGTTGTTGTAGATAGCTCATCTAGACCTGGGTACCCCATGGCCAGCTGTTCTTGACATTTTGACCAGCTGTGGATTTCTGTAATGGTCTGTATCTGCTGCAGAAAGAAGCTTCTTTGATACAGGGTAAAGACTATGCTTATCAGACTGGTGCATGAGCTGCATTTCTCTGGACATTTTTAAAAGCAGTAATTAAATCTGAGGCACACAAACTGTAAGGACAATTGTGGCTCTGAACAGTGATTATTTCCTGATGACCTAGACATGAATCAAGAAAGCAGTTGTAAATGTTATGTCTGTTCAAACACATGACACATGAGTAAACCACCAAACTTGACAGATGTTTGAGAATGTGTACACAGATTGGTAACTTTGATGTTTTCAAACATTTTGTATGTGGGTATATATATATTTTGTATGTATACATGTACACATGTATAATGTGCATGTAGAAGTCAGAGGGCATTGGTGAAGTTAGGTTTTTCTCATGTAGGTTCTGGGGATAAAACATAGCTTTTCAGGCTTAGCAGCAAGCAGTCATCTCATGACCTTGTGACTTTGAATTTTATTTAAGTCCCTCTTTGTAGGTCTCAGTTATAGATTGGTAGTAGCAGGTGTGTGTGTGTGTGTGTGTGTGCGCGCGTGTGTGTGTTCTTGTACTTGAAAGTGGTTTGAAAGTTTGAAACTGGTTATAAGTTATGAAACATTGATGTAATTTAGGAAAATTACAATGCATGGCTATTGGAAGAACAAGAAAATTGCAGAAATTTCAATGGATTTTGCTCTTTAATGACTAGAGATGACAGCGAACATATTCAGGGAAAACAAGAAATGTTCAAGTACTAAATTTAATATTTACTAGAAGCTAAGGTCAGGCCTAAATAATGTAATCACAGCAATTTTGCATTTAAAATCCTGTGGATATTATTTTAATAGGTCAATCATAATGTATACATTTTAAGATACTGTGTCATTTTGTTGTGTGAGTACTGTGTGAAATTCTTAAATCTAGTTAATCAAACATTTCATTAAAGTAACACACATGTCTTGGCACTCTCAATTTTGTGCACTATTTAAGGCAATGATTTTAAAGACCTTCCATAAAACTGCACAAGCTAGTTTTGTAATACTTGGAAATAATTTTGTTTCATCTGTTTTCTTCAAGCGTTGCTATATGTATTGTGCCAAAGCTATATTCTGACTGTATCCCCATCACACTCCCAGATTCCTATTCCTGGCTCTTTTCCTTTCCCATTTGTCTTGTTTATATCCCTAGATTGTTTAATTCCTAGTTTTGTGACCTGGCATGACACTCACAAATGTATGTACATATATTTAACTCATGATTTTATATATTTACATAAAATTTAAGACTGAAAATGAGACAAAACATCTGATATTTGTCTTCTGTGACTCAATCTGATGAATACAATTATCTTCACTTGTATTTATTTTCTTTTTTTTTTTACCTTTTAACATCACCTTTTTTATTTTTATTTTTTTAAATTTAATTAATTAATTTATTTATTTAATTCGATACATTTTTTGTTTACATTTCAAATGATTTCCCCTTTTCTGTCCCCCCACTCCCTGTATTTATTTTCTTGTAAACAATATAACTTCTTTTGGGCTGAAAAAAATCCATTGCATATATTTTATTTCTTTTTCTTTTTTTTAATATTTTTATTTTCTATATTCTTTGTTTACATTCCAAATGATTTCCCCTTTCCCGGCTCACCCCTCCCCATATGTCCCATAAACCTTCTTCTCTCCATCCATTCTCTAATCACCTCCCTCCTTTTTCTCTGGCCTTATATTCCCCTCCAATACTAGATCCTTTCCAGGATCAGGACCCTCTCCATACTTCTTCATGGGAGTCATTTGTTATGAGATTTGTGCCTTGGGTATTCAGGGCTTCTGGGCTAATTAATATCCACTTATCAGAGATTGCATTCCATGTGTATTCTTTTGTGATTGGATTACCTCACTTAGGATGATATTTTCCAGATCAAACCATTTGCCTAAAAATTTTGTGAATTCATTGTTTCTAATTGCTGAGTAGTATTCCATTGTGTAAATATACCACATTTTCTGTAACTATTCCTCCTTTGAGGGGCATCTGGGTTCTTTCCAGCTTCTGGCTATTATAAATAAGGCTGCTATGAACATAATGGAGCATGTGTCTTTATTGCATGCCAGGGAATCCTTTGTCGTATATGCTCAGGAGAGGTATAGCAGGGTCCTCCGGAAGTGTCATGTCCAGTTTTCTGAGGAACCGCCAGACTGATTTCCACAGTGGTTGTACCATCTTACAGCCCCACCAGTGGGGGAGTGTTCCTCTTTCTCCACATCCTCGCCAACACCTGCTGTCTCCTGAGTTTTTGACCTTAGCCATTCTGACTGGTGTAAGGTGAAATCTCAGGGTTGTTTTGATTTGCATTTCCCTAATGACTAATGATGTTATGAGCACTTCTTAAGGTGCCTCTTGGCCATCTGAATTTTTTCAGGTGAAAATTCTTTGTTTAGATCTGTTTAGATCAGATGTGGGGTTGGTGAATATCCTTTCCCAATTTGATGGTTGCCGTTTTGTCCTTTTAACAGTGTCCTTTGCCTTACAGAAACTTTGTAATTTTATGAGGTCCCATTTGTCAATTCTTGATCTTAGAGCAGAAGCTATTGGTGATCTGTTCAAGAACGTTTTCCCCGTGCCCATGTCCTCTAGGGTCTTCCCCAGTTTCTTTTCTATTAGTTTCAGTGTGTCTGGTTTTATGTGGAGGTCCTTGATCCACTTGGAGTGAAGTTTAGTACATGGAGATGAGAATGGATCTATTTGCATTCTTCTGCATGCTGACCTCCAATTGAACCAGCACCATTTGTTGAAAAGGCTATCTTTTTTCCACTGGATGTTTTCAGCTTCTTTGTCGAAGATCAAGTGACCATAGGTGTGTGGATTCATTTCTGGATCTTCAATTCTATTCCATTGGTCCACTTGTCTGTCACTGTACCAATACCATGCAGTTTTTAACACTATTGCTCTGTAGTATTGCTTGAAGTCAGCTGAGACTATCAAGGCTCTATTTCATCACTTTATAGAATGGAGAAACGTGTGTGTGTGTGTGTGTGTGTGTGTGTGTGTGTGTGTGTGAGAGAGAGAGAGAGAGAGAGAGAGAGAGAGAGAGAGAGAGAGAGAGAGAAGAGAGAGAGAGAGAGAGAGAGAGAGAGAGAGAGAGAGAGAGAGAGAGAGAGAGAGAGAGAATTGATTCCCCCAGAATTTCTTTTGTTGTTGAGAATAGTTTTACCTATCCTGGGTTTTTTGTTATTCCAGATGAATTTGAAAATTGCTTTTTCTAACTCTGTGAAGAACTGAGTGGGGATTTTGATGGGGATTGTGTTGAATTTGTAGATTGCTTTTGGCAAGATGGCCATTTTAACTATATTAATCCCGCTGATCCACGAGCATGGCAGATTTTTCCATTTTCTGAGGTCTTCTGAGTCATTGAATTTCTGGCTTGTCCACCAAGATGTATGCTACAACTAAATTATAATATTCTCAAATGTCCATTTCATTCCTTGTATTCAGATCTCCAATGACAGAGACAAATAGAGTATGTTTCTACATTATTACTGAAAAAACTCAGTTTTGAGAAAAAATTATGAGCTAAATAAATGTTTGATCCTTTATACTGCAATGTTCAAGGGTACTTTCCAACATAGCAGTAGATAACTGTAAGCAATCAAAACTAAAACATCATCCACTCTGCTGTTTAATCTTTTAAAGTATTTTGATTCTTTGGGTCAAACCACCAGATCACATTTTTAAAAGTAGTATATCTGATAGTATCATTAAAGAAAAATTTTAAAAACCAGACAATGTTTTCTAGTACTTCAATTCCTAAAAGAAGCTCTACCTTGGATCAATAGCTTTGTTAAATCTAAAAAGTCCCATCAATTTTAACTACTTAAACTGGTTTATGGTCTATAAGAATCAGTTCAAAGCCGGGCAGTGGTGGCGCAGGCCTTTAATCCCAGCTCTTGGGAGGCAGAGGCAGGTGGATTTTTGAGTTTGAGGCCAGCCTGGTCTATAGAATGAGTTCCAGGACAGCCAGGGCTATACAGAGAAACCCTGTCTCAAAAAAAATTAGTTCATGTTTACACATAGTACAATAAGGAAGTGCTGTAAAATCTGGCATTTTGATGTTTGCTTAAATAATGTACACAAAGTTGGACTCTCTTGCCTTCTGTATAGTCACTTACCTTTGCCATTAACTAAATTCATATGGAACATGACTTATGGCTGTTGTGGCTAATCCTCACAGAATTCTATAGTGGAAAAATTGATGTTTATATATTTTATTTCATTTTCTTTAGCTATAAAAGAATTCCAAGTAATACATTTTCCCTTAAAACACCCCTGGTGTTATAACTAAATAATTAAAAATTAAACACTAAAGGTTAATCATTTTTACAAATGCTAACACAAAACAATTGTAGTGACATTAATAAAGATATCAAATTTTAATTTTGTTTAACAAACAAACAAGCAAACATAAATACCCAAACCTAAAAGAATTAAAGGAGGCCTGAATTTGAAGGAAGTCTAGTAAGTATTTGGGATGAAGTATTGTTCTCTGGACAAGGTAAAATCTAAAGGAGAAAATGAAAGATTGTTAGAAACATGTTCTGGGAAGAAAGATGGGGGTGGGGAGAGGTGGGGATAACTGAAGGCAATGGAATGGAATGGAATGATTCACTTCACAATACTAAATTTTGAGAAGCAGTCTTTGTACAAACACATACAGTACAATGAAATAGCACTGGTCTAATACAAACTCATTTCTAACAGATTATCCTTTAGTTTTTAGCTATCATTTAGTCCACATGGAGTTTACAGCTGCCATCTTTGATTGGAGTCCCAAGGAAACTTAATGTCTTTATGCAGACATAAGCTGTGGCTAAGCTGTACTTTATGAATCAGATGGCCCAAACTTTCCTTGTTGACATATTTTCTTCAAGTTTCAAAAATCCCCATTTAAACGCAAATAGTTTCAAAAATAAGAAGTTCTTTTGTGTCAAAGTATATAGCTTATGCACAGCAAGCGAGTAACCAACAACAAAGAAGACAATCAGCAAAATGGGAGGGAGAATACTTCTGAATGATATAAAGGGAGCTGTGATCTGAATGCTTACATTCCACGACCCAGCCAGTTTCGTAACCCCCATTGTGATGGTATGAGGTCATAATTTTGGGAGGAAGTGATTAGTTATGAGGAAAGAACCCTAATGAAAAATATTAATATCCATATGAAAGGCACCAATGGAAGTTTGTTTGGCCCCGTGAGAATGCAGAGTGTGCCACTTATGAAGAATAGACTTTTCCCAGAAACATCTGTCAGTGCTTTCATGGGCTACTCTGGCTCTAGAACTATGAGAAATACATTTCTGTTGTTCACAGTCTGATGTACTTTATTTTGATGCCCAGAATTGAGTAAAATAATATTTCAAAATACATAAGTGTGACCAGATGTGGTGGTTCACACCTTTAATCCCAGCATTGGGGAGGCAGAGGCAAGTGAATCTCTGTGAGTTTGAAACCAGCATGGTCTGCATAGTGAGTTCTAGGGCAGCCAGGAAACACAGACGTTTACAGAGCCATTGCAACTGTGAGTTGTGACTGCCATTATTTTCCTGGTTTGATTCTGCCCTGTCTGTAGATATATCAAACCAGTTAACCGGTTTCACCATTGGACCTTAGAACCTGGGATATGCCTTGTGCCTTTCATGTTAGCTTGGCATAAGACTGGGCTTTAAACGAACATTGTTCCAATTCAAAATACAACCTTCTTTTTCATAAATTGTTTTATTTACTTACATTCCAGCCCTTACACCCCACCCCACCCTCACCCAGCATCCTCCTTCCATGGGGCATCAAGTCTCTACAGGATTAGGTGTATCCTCGCCCACTGAGGCTATACAAGGCTATATATGTCCTCTGTTACATATGTGCCAAGGGCCACGGACCAGCCCATGTGCCTTAGAGTTTTACTGCTATGAGCAGCAGACAC
Organism: Apodemus sylvaticus; assembly: GCF_947179515.1. Taxonomy (NCBI): domain Eukaryota; kingdom Metazoa; phylum Chordata; class Mammalia; order Rodentia; family Muridae; genus Apodemus; species Apodemus sylvaticus. The sequence goes on from NC_067495.1 coordinate 121,468,359, forward strand.
CATGACCAAGGCAACTCTTATAAGGGCAACATTTAATTGGGCTGGCTTAAAGGTTCAGAGGTTCAGTCCATTATCATCAAGGCAGGAAGGCATGGTGCAGGAGGAGCTGAGAGTTCTACACCTCCATCTGAAGGCTGCTAGCATAATACTGACTTCCAGGCAGCTAGGATGAGGGTCTTAAAGTCCATACCCACAGTGACACACTTACTTCAACAAGATCATACCTCCTAACAGTGTCACTCCTTGGGCAGAGCACATACGAACCATCACACCACGTATGCTCTTTGGTTGGTGGTTCAATCTCTGGGAGCTCCTAGGTTAGTTAGTTGACACTGTTGGTCTTCCTACAGGACAACCCCCCTTCTTCTGCCAAGTCAGAGTCCAGTGGTCTTTCTGCTGCCATAGACTGTGATTCTGTCAGTAAGTCCCAATAAACTGAATTATTTGCAATCCTTGATTTAAGTGATTCTTCTATTGGTCTCACAGTATCTGGAAGTCAGTCCTTTTATGCCTTATTTTTCTACTACAATGAGGAACATATACAATTGAGTAGTGGAAAAATTTATCACTTAAGTATAGGCAAAGTAACTAAATAGATGTTCCTAAGAAGACAAATGACCAAGAAGTCTATGAAAAAAATGCACAACATCATTAAATAAGGTAAATACAAATAAAAAGATATTTCTTCACCTTTACTAAGATGGCTCTTATCTGTAAGAGAAGATAGCAAGCTTTGGAGATGATATGGAAGAAAGAGTTGTAAGGGCCCACAAATTGCTGAAGGAAGATCCCAGACTCAGATAGTGTGCAAAGACAAAGAGCCTTTACTCTGCAGAAACAATCACCATTCTCTGAAATGGTGATCCCAGACAAAGGCATGTAAGGCCTTCTTATAGGGAACTGGAAGGATTCTCTAGAGGGATTAGGTAATCTAAAATTTCGTTGGTGGGTGCTAGGGGTTCACAGGTGGTCAGTGGTCTACATTCCTATGTCATGAACTTTTTTTTTTGTTGTTTTTTTTGGTTTTTTGGATTTTTTTTTCTTTGAGACAGGGTTTCACTGTATAGCCCTGGCTGTCCTGGAACTTACTCTGTAGACCAGGCTGGCCTCGAACTCAGAAATCTGCCTGCCTCTGCCTCCCAGAGTACTGGGATTACAGGCGTGCACCACTGATGAGATAGGGCTGATAGTGCAGAAGGTCGATTCTGAGATAAGAGATTTCCCCATTTTTGTGATTGGCCACAGGGGGGTTTATGATCTTGTTCTGGATTTTATGGTCTGTTCCTAGAACTGGTGTCTTACGATTTAGTTTCTGGGACTTAAGGTCTATTCCTGAAGCTGGTGCCTTAAGGCCTTTTTTTTTTTTTTTTTTTTTTTTTAAATCAGGCCTGGTCCTTAGACAGAAGACAAATGGGGTCCTTAAAGGGAAAGAAATGGGACTTATATTGCCCTTTAAGCGTATCCTTGTAAACTGTATGGGAATGTATATTAGTATAGTCATTAAAGAAAACATTGCAGAGGTATCTAAAAAATTTTAAAAAATAGAATATAATTCAGCCACACTCATGTCTCAGCATATATCCAGATGAATCTGAAATAGAATCTTTACTCATCATAACAACTACATAGTAAGAATATAAATATACACTAGAAAGTGACTGTAAAAGGAATTTGTGATTATATATATATATATATATATATATATATATATATATATATATATATATATATATATATATATATATAACAGAGGAAGGAAATCCTCCCATTTGTAACAATATAGATAAGTGTGGGAGACCATTACATTAAGTGAAATAATCCAGACAACAAAAGATTTTTAATTTTTTTCTAAATTAAACTTAGAGAAGCAGAGAGAATAGAGGTGAAATACCAGCAAGAAGTAGTTAAATAGTATAGAGATTTAGATTTAGATTTGCACTATTAATAAAATTGGCTCATTTCACTGATGGCAGAGAAATAACCTATCAAATAGTACCTGGATAAGCTTAAGCAAAGCAAACAGCAACAACAAGAAAATCCAACAGCACAAAACCAATTCACAAAGAGGAAATATTGAAAGTCTTATAGTATCTAAAAGGAAGACTATGGCCTAACCTCAGAATAAATAGAATCAGAATCAAAACATGAACACAGAACCTAGGGAATATTTTTTATTTTAACTTCTCATCTTTGCTTTTCACTTTCTGTGGAATGAATTTCCTGGCTTTTCTTTGACTATAGAGGCCAGTGATATGAATTCATGTCCTAACAAAAAAAATTCTGACAGTAAATTGAATTTGCTAAAGTCCTTTCAGGTTCTCCAATAAGGATGGAGGCAGAGTCACATGGTACACATAAGGCTTTTATCTATAAAAGAAGAAGGGTGAGACCAAGTACTATGTAGGCATCTTAACGGTATCTTTTCTGTTTCTGTGACAAATGACAAAAAGCAACATAGGGAAAACAGCCTTATTTGGCTTACAATTACAAGTTAGAGTCAATAACTTTGGAGAAGTCACGGCAGGAACTCGAGCAGCTAGTCACATCATATCCCCTCAAGAGCAAAGAAAGAATAAATGAATCTTCACTTGCTTGTTAGTGTTGGTGCTCAGCTAGCACCTCCACTTTTATACTATTTTGGATCTCCTACCCAGGGAATGGTGCCGCCCACAATGGACTGAGTCAATAAATAATCACAGTCACCCTACATATCCACAGACTAACTTGATCTAGACAACTCCTCAACAGAGACTCTTCCCAGGTGATTCTAGGCATGTTGGCATTTCAAATAAATGGTCTTAGTTTAGTTTCTATAGCTGTGCTAAAGCAACATGACCAAACACAACTTTCGAAAGAAAGGGTTTTTTTTTTTTTGCGGGGGGGAATATAGAGGAGTAAGCATCCATTTCATATCACAGCAGGGAAGTGTGGCAGTGGGGAGGCATGGAGGCTGGAGCCAGTAGCTAAGAGCTAACATCTTGAATCACAAGCAAGCAGAATAAAGACAGAACTGGGAATATCATTTGACTTTCAAAGCCTAAAGCCCATCCCCTAGTGATATACTTCCTTAAGCAAGACCTCCCAAGTTTCCCAAAATACCACCACCAGCTAAGGACCAAGTATTTAAATGTCAGGGCCCATAAGGGGTGACATTTTCATTCAAACCACCATATTAATCATCGCAGTTGTCTACTACAAAAGGTGTGGTAATGAGAAGCAGGGAGAGAAAGAGAGAGACTTTACTGGACTCTGAAACCTACATACCCAGATGATGTGATACTTAATATGTTCTTAGATTCTACTCATCAGGAATTGTTCCAACTCTTAATGAATATTCACTGTTTAGTCCATGCATGGGTTCAGCTAAGTATCATGGACATAAAAAAAGAAACATTGTCTCAGATCTCATGAGGTAAGGAGATGGGCCAATGAGAAAGAATGCCAGCATGTCAAGGGAGTACAGTACAGGCATTGAGTTCTATCAGCCCATTTCTGTACTTAAAACTACTACTTACCTTTTCTTCCAAGGTCCATTTCATTCATGACACAACTTTATCAATGCTTGTTTTACCTCATATAGTACGAAGGCAGATAATGGTGATATTTTCACGGGCATATATTTATTTCAAAATGATCATGAATGCATATACTAAGTATATACAGTCCCTTTGTTTTCCCCAGAAAAGTAGTTTAAAGATGGTTTCAAATGTGATAAATCACATCTACAAGGAAGATATAGTTTTGCTTGGTTGTTTCATTTTGTTGTTGTTATTTAGTTTTGTTGTTATTTAGTTTTTGGTTTTGTTCTTGTTTTTGTGAGAAGGCTAGGCTGACTCCATGACAGTCTTTAAATTGGTAGTTCAGGACTAGGCAAGTCCAGGCAAGTTCAGGCCTCAGAAGCTGCCCCACCACCTGGCCTAAAAAAGGACAATGGGTCAGCTGTTTCCAGGCAGTCCCCATGCCCCAGTAATGGAATGCTAATTACTCCTGGCTCCCTCAGCAACAGTTTCCAGCCACGGTGTCCCAGTAATGGTTCTAGAATGCCTAGAGATAGAGTAAGACAAAGCCTACCTACCCCAGAATTCCTCTAATGTGCTTCAAATCAGGCCTGCAAGCTCATTTAATTGTCTCTTTATCTTGATTGGTAATGGAGAGACTCCATCATGCGGGGCTTCTGCAGAATAAAACACTCTTCGAATTTACATACTATATGAACCTGGGGTATCATTCTTTGGAGAATCATAGACATTACATTGGTTGTTTTCTTTGTTTCATGGTACGTTGTAGAGCTCAGGGCATCACACATGGTGGGTACATTTTCTTGGGTGCATGCTTAAGATGTCAGCTGATGGGTATTGACCATGAAGTGGCTTTAAGGAAAACCTCGTACTATGATGATGCCACATTAAAGAGACCAACTCCTAGAGTCACCTACCAGAAACCTGAACATCTTAATGAAGGAGTCCATTGAACAGCACATAAAGCATGGTTTGAAAAAAGGAATGCCAAAATTTTTCTTAATATTTTACTAGTTTTACAAAGAAAGAAGTTGTGTTCCTTCCAACATTAATTTTTAGATATACATTGTTTTCAACATGATAGCTTTCAGCAGTGATATTAGAGTTAATTACACACACACACACACACACACACACACACACACACATACATACACACTCTTTCGTATCAGGATCACAAGGGAGATATAGGTAATGTAATTTAAGATTAAAGTAGTCCATTCAGCTTAGTATGTGTAAGTTGATTACAAGGTGAGTCCAAGGTTTAGTAAGATAGATTACATTGTTTTTCTTAAAGGTAAGTTTAATTTAGACAAGCCGAGTACTGAGGGCATTATGATTCTCGTGGTTACAAGGTTAAGTAAAAGTTTAATTTGTGAAGGTGGGGTACAAGAGGCACTTCTCAGAAAATCGTTGCTACATCATACAACAGTGTTTTCAGAGCCCATGTTTGCACCTGTAGGTCGACTGAGATACACAATCCATTGTCCTTGGTCAATGGACAAAATTTCTGTGTCATTTATTCAACAGATTTCTTCTGTGACTGCCCTGTATGCTTTCTGCAATTGGGAATGTACTGAAGAAAACAGGAGCTCCACAATACTATAGCTCAATCAGAAAAGCCAGCCCTGCAGATAGCCCCATCCTTCCAGTTCCCAAAGAATGGCTGGAAGGAACCCAGGCATGTAGACAGTGTTCCATGGTGTTCATTGCAAGATACAGTAAGAATGTCAGGATTTACATGAATATATTTTAGATTGACGAGATCAGGGTTACCATATGAAAGAGGCTGGGTGACAGCAGGTAAATGCATAGGCCCTGCCTCTATTTATTCCGTGACAGTGTAAACTAGTAGGTTACAAAAACAAGCTACAAAACAAGAAAGAAAAACAAAACAGTGCATGGCAGTGCACCATGCACAGGCCTGCTATCACTACATCCCATGGCTTCCACTCTAATCCCTGACATTTCTAGCCACCAGCCCATTGTGTTGGACCACTCTGTGAAAATGAAATATACAAAGCTACTGCTCTGTTCTTCTCAGCTGTTCAAAACACAGTGTTAGAGAATGGAAATAACTCAGAGCCTATGTTTTCTGGGATTACTTGGTAAAAGAATCATATCCAGATAAACTTGCTTCTAAGAAATACATTCAGGTGAAACACAATGAATCATGGGGTTTTGTTGCTGGTGGGAACATAAACCAATCATATCCTTACTATCTGCTTTTGATTTGATAAAATTAGGTGGTAGTTACAGATAGTGGGAATGATAGAGGGAAACTTTTGAGCTCACTGTTGTGGTCCAACCTATCTGTGTACCACCACATCTACATCCCAGCACTCAAGTGTAGCGCCTATCTGGACCAGCGAGGAAAGACGCAACACACGAATTCTTTAACCAGTTTATTCAGGAACCTTGAAAAATCTTCTGACTCCCGAGGCACTTCCCCAACCCCCTTAAATATATTATAGTGAGCCAATCCCCATGAGCTACGTAGCAGATGCTCATAGGCTGCAGCAAGGAGGAAGCAGGCTAGGCGCTCAAGCTCTTTCAAACAAGGATCTGCCCATTCATCGAGCAGCGAGCCTGGCGCATGGCCAGGCGCCATCTTTAGGCCCCGTCAAAACGGCTCCCCACACTCAAGAAGCAGAGGAAGGAGGATAATCCCAAGCTCAAGGGCAAATAATCCTACATAGTAAGAACCTATCTCAAAAGATAAGAAAGAGGAACATTTATTTTAAAAATTGAAATTATGAAGAAATAAGTGGATTGCTTACTTGGAGAAAACATTTTTGGAGAAAACTTTACTAAAATTCAAGGCAATTTGTATCATTTTAAAATAGAACTGAATCCAATAACTGTATGTGATAAACAAAAAGACAAGCCTATATTTGCTAAAAATAGAATATATTATTTTATACCTGTAGTTCATATTTTAAAAGACCCCTGTAGCATCCTTTTGCAAGACAAACTATCTCCAGTTATAAAAATAGACTATTTCTTACTAATAGCAAATCTTGACTGTTAGAAAATCTACTATATTCCACTGTGGCTCATTCATATTTTTCATTGGTTGCATCTCTGCAATAGTAGAAAATTGCTTCTGACCCAGCTTTTGGATCACCAATTCACCTTTCCATTCAGAAAAAAGTAACCCTTAACTACTAGAGTATTATGTTATAAACTTCAGTTACTTTTGTAATTTCTATGTTTGGTTTGGTTCCTTTTGAAATTTTCAATGTCACTTCTCATAGTGTCCTATTTTCTTCAGATTTCATCAATCTTATTTTAAATTGTTATTGTAGGCATATTTCATAACTAATCCCTAGTCTACGTCTTGTTATCAATTCCATTATTTGAAGTATAATGGTCTTTTTTTGTTGTTGTTATTGGGTATTGCTATTGCATTTTCCTTTCAGAATCAAGATTCTGAACTTTGTGTGTTTCTCCCTATATTAAAGCAATGCTTTGAAGGACACTTTTGGCTCAAGGGTAAAGGCATCTTCACAGAAAGAGCTTGCATGCTTGTTTCTGCTAGATTTTCAAAGGCACCTGCAATGTGGCATTGTTTTACCCCCAGTTCAAGGCTTACAGTTCCCAGGACAACCCAGAGTCACACAGGTTCAAACCCTATATAATGACTCTCCCTGTTCTGGTTCCTTCTTTTCCTGGAGGCATAACATTTGGGGATTTTAGTTTATTCAGAAGAGGCTCTCCTATTTGTGAGAATTCTAGTCATTGACTTCTATCCCCTTGTCAACTGTGGATTATTCTAAATAAAAATTCACAAATTAAGTATTTTCAAAAATCCTCAAAGAAAAGTTAATTTAGATCTATTTGGCTTTCTGGTAAATAGTTATCTTGTGGGCTCAGCAGATACAAGTACTTGCCCCACAAACCTGACAACCTGAGTTGGATCCTCAGATCCCATGGTGCAAAGGAAGCAGTGGCTTCAGAAAATTGTCCTCTGACCTCTACACACATACTGGGGCATATGCCTACACACACACACACACACACACACACACATTTTTAAAATCTTTTTAAAAAGATGATGACTTTTCTGTTTTAGTCAACTTTCATTAGTTTAATAGACTGGTTCTCAACTTGTAGGTTGTGAGCCCTTTGAGGTAGAATGACCATTTCACAGGGCTTTCCTAAGACCATTAGAAAATATAGATATTTACATAATGATTCACAACTGTAGCAAAATTACATTATGGAGTAGCAAACAAAATAATCTTATGGTTCAGGGTCAGTATAACATGACAAACGGATTAAGGGGTCCCTACATTAGGAAGGTTTAATAGGAGTGTCTGAATAAACTAGCCCTCAATTAATAGAATCAGAAAACTAGTATTTAATTCGATCTCTACTACTTAACATTAACACCAGTTCTGCATTCTGCTACTAGTTCAATTCATCATTTTCTCTGTGTGATCAGTCAAATTGGGCAAGACATTTCTCTAAAGAATAAGCAGTAGTTATAAAACATGACAGAGTTCCCTAGGGCAAAAAGTTCTGCAAAAACATAAGGCAATTCTATTTGAACTATGCAAAATGAATTTTGCAACAATTTATATTACCAAAGAGAACTTAGTTCATCAATCTAAAGGCATTTCATTCAGTTTCCATCAAGAATAAAGAGAGATTTTGCTTTGTATATATGAAATTGAAAGGCCCATTCAAGGGTTCTCTCAACCCCTTTTTCCATAAAGGAGTAGCTGGCACTACAGTCAAAGTTACATTTCCATTTTCTAAATTCTGTGCTTATAGTTTGTAAATCATGCTTTCTCAACTTTTATTACCAAAAATTTCAAAGATTTTAGGCCTTACAGTTTATTCTAGCCACCTTTTTTAATGGTCTTTCCATACAGAAGATTTGCAGCTAAGCATATAGCTATATCACTGAACCTACCATGTTTGAGACCCTGAGTTCAATACTCAATACCAAACACAAATATCAAATCAAAACAGAACAAAAGATCCTATATGTTTAAAAATCTCATCCCACTGATTAAAAGTATCTATAATATATTGTTCACTGTTCAGGACAGAGACTTGAAAGTTAGAAATGCCCTCTTTCTTTTTTTTGTGCAATCCATGACCAAGCTCTACAAAATCCACTCCAGACATACATTTCTCAATTTCTTATGGCACTTAGCATCCTCTCTGAGGTTACCATTGCCTCTGGCTTGGATTACCCATGGTGGCTTCTAACTGAGTTCCCTTTTATTCTCCCCCTTTCTTCATGAAATCAGACTCATTTCTTTAGAATGTAAAACCACTGATGTTTCTCTGCTGAAACCTTCTATTGCCTTTAGGATAAAGTTCAAATTCCAATTGTGTCATTTATTTTATAATTTGGATTGAGTATCTTCCCAGGAGGCCCATGTGATTGTTGGTTTGGCAGTATTAGGAGGTAGTGGAACCATTAAGAGATGGGAATTAGTGGAGAGTTTGGGTCACTTGGGGACATGACCTCAAAGGGACTAATGGTAATATAGTCCCTTTTTTTTTTTTCTTTCCAGGTTTGGTTGTGACGTGAGCAACTTGTTTCATCCACCAACACACTTCCTCAATGATATACTGGCTTGATGCAAATCCACAAGCAACAAGTTGACTAATGATGAGCTAAATCTCTAAATCTGTGAGCCAAAATAAACCTGTTCGCATTTTTTTAAAGATTTATTTATTTATTATATGTGAGTACACTGTAGCTGTCTTCAGACACCAGAAGAGGGCATAGATCTTTTTACAGATGGTTGTGAGCCACCATGTGGATGCTGGGATTTGAATTCATGACCTTTGGAAGAGCAGTTGGTGCTCTTAACCTCTAAGCCATCTCTCCAGCCCCATCTGTTCACATTTTAAAACGTGGGAGGGATCCCTCCTGTTCACAATGCCACCCACCTTCAATCCTTCTTTGAAATCTATTTTATTTACCATTCCCAGGGAGATCCTTGCACCCTGCTCCCCTTAAGTCCTACTTGCTAGTTAGCATCTCTAGGGCTGTAGACTAATGTGACTGTCTTTTACTTTTCGGTTAATAGCAATTTATAAGTGAGTACATACTATGTTTGCCTTTCTGGGTTTGGGTTACCTCACTCAGGATGATTTCTTTTTTCTAGTTCCATCCACTTACTTGCAAATTTTATGAAGTCATTGTTTTGAACATCTGCATAATTCTCCATTGTATAATGTACCATATATTTTCAACCCATTCTTTGGTTGAGGGACATCTAGGCTGTTTGTAGTTTCTGGCGATTATAAATAAAGCTGCTATGAACATAGTTCGGCAAGTGTCCAATGGGTATTTGCCCTGGAGTGGTATAGCTCGGTCTTGAGGTAGAACTATTCCCAATTTTCTAGGAAACCACCAAACTGAATTCCAAAGTGACTGTAGAAGTTTCCCTCCCACCAGCAGTGGAGGAGTGTTCTCCCTGTTCCCCATCCTTAACACTACAAACTAGCATTTGTGGTTTTGATCTTAGCCATTCTGATAGGTGTAAGATGGAAATTCAAATGCTGAGAGAAATGACTGGAATTGGGGGTGGGCGTTTAGATGGCAAGGTTGAAACCTAACGCTAGGGAAAGGAATCTCTCTTGCATTCCTCCATGGGATTTATGAGAGAACCCTAGCAAAGACTCCCAGTAAAGGGAGACACGGAGCCTGATTTGGCCATCTTCTACAACCAGGCAAGGCTTCAAGTGTAGGGACAGGGATACTAACCCAGTCACAAAACCCGGGAGGCCTGCTTTTTTCTGATGGGAAGTGGAGGGGATGGGTCTTGGGGAGAGGGGAGATGGGAGGGAGAGGCTGGAGAGAAGGGGGAAGGGAGGGGAAATTACATCAGGATGTACTATATGAGAGAAGAATAGAAGGAAAGAAAGAAAGAAAGAAAGAAAGAAAGAAAGAAAGAAAGAAAGAAAGAAAGAAAGAAAGAAAGAAAGAAAGGAAGGAAGAAAGAAAGGAAGGAAGGAAGAAAGAAAGATGTGGGAAGGAATGTGGGGAGAGACAGCTAAACTTAAGGAGTATTTGAGAAATAGTATGGACACCTAATACAGTAAAAACTCCTATAATGTATACATACATGAAGGTGATAGAAGTAAAATCAACAAATAATGGGGCAGACAGAGTAGCAGCTGGCCATCTCCCTGTCACCAAATATAGCTTCTAGTACTGGGATTGAGTAGCATTTAATCTTGTTTAATTTATTGTGTTTTATTTGAGTTGTTGGCCAAAGGTGCCCCACGGGAATCCTCCAACAACCTAGGCTGCTGCCAATACTATAGATTAGTCTCCACAAACTGACAGCAGGGCCCCATGGCTTAAGACAACACATATACAAGTCATTTAACATGGAGATGTCAAGCTGATACCTAAATAGAGCCTTCATTTCAACATTCCAGTGTCTTTGCTATAGGAAGGTACTCTGCACACTGTCAAAAGAGAAATATAAACACCAAGCTTTTTATATACCTGCAAAATATGCTAGAGCAATGGTGGCAACAAAGCTTGTGGACATAATGAGCCAATGTGTGATTTGATTTAAGGCCCACTCCATGAGATGGAACCCATACCTGATGCTGCTAGAGTGACCAAGAACCTGAGACTACATAGGTCATGGACCTAGGACCTAGGACAAAAAAAGTAGTGATAAACGGACTCCTATGACCTTCTGCTATACAAATAACCATCGTCAGAGAATGTCCTACAGCAATTGGGAACACATACAGAAACCCACATCCAGACATTACTCAGAAAGTAAGAGTCCTTGGAACACTAAGTCCTAAATGGGATGTCTCCATCAAATCCCTCCCCTCAAAGATGAGGGAATCCTGTGCAAGAGGAAACAGAAAGAGTGTAAGAGCCGGAAGGGATGGAAGACACCAAGACACAAGGGCCTCTTAATCAACATGATCAATGCTCATATGGACCCACAGAGACTGAGACAGCATGGACAGGACTTCCATGCATCTGCATCGGTCCCCCATGATTATATTATTGGTTCCAACTAGTGTTTTTATGGAATTCCTGAGTGTACAAATGAGTGGTCTCTGTTTCTTCTGGCCTTTCTTGGGCTGTTTTCCTTCTGTTGATTTATCTTATTTAACTTTGATGTGATAGATTTTATTTTATCTTATGTTTTATTTTGTTACAGTTTACAATGAATGTAAACCTAGCTGCTAGGGTAAAGGGATAATGGAGCTGAGAGAGGGGAAGTCAGTTTTTGCCAATGAAATGTTACTGGCTGTATCAGCTAATAAAGAACAGGCCTCATTTTCAGGAGCAATTGACTAAAATATAACAGAATCCAAAGCTCTGTGTGTGTGTGTGTGTGTGTGTGTGTGTGTGTGTGTGTACATGTGCATGTGCATGCGTGCTTTTATTTGGTTATATTGGGGGGGTCATGTATTATTTTGTTTTCTTCTTTTTGGGGGGTCTTGTTGTATTGGGTTTTGTTTGTTTTTTGAGAAAGAACTTAAAGTTGTGTGGGTAGGAATGGGAAGAGGATCTGGAAGGAATTGGGGGAGGGGAATAATATGATCAAAATATATTTAAATTTAAATTTGTTTCAAATAATTAAAAAAATAATAAGAAAAAGAAAAAATAATATATTGTGCTCTCAGGAGCCAGACTCTCAAGTTACAAAACAGTAACACTGTTTTTTTTTTTTAAAGATTCTTCAATTATAAATATTAATTAATTTTAATGCCTCGAAATAAGAAAGTAGAATATAATGAACTGTAAAATAAATATTGCTACTGGGTTGGGGGAGAAATGGTTGTTTCTGGCACTTTCTTACAGCAACAGAAAAGTGCACACTTTTCAAGGCTCTTACAATCCTTATTTCTTGATTATTTCTGTTTCACTCCCATTGATTTCTCTCTAAGGTACTGATATATATTCTTTTTCTAGTTCATCAGTTAAGTGTTTTCTGAGGTTTATTTTACTTTCAGTAATGTGTATGTGGATATCTGTGTAGGGATTTGTGCACATGAGTGCAAATGCACGTAGAATCCAGAAGAGGGTAGTAGATGCTCTGTAGATAATCTTATAGGTTGTTCTGAGCCACCTGATGTGGGTATTGGGAACCAAAGATCCTCTGTGTGAAAGCAGTGTGTAGCCCTAAAGTGCTGAGTCCAGAGCCTTGACTGAGTTTTTCCATTTACTCTTCACTCTTCCTCTAACAGTCTTTCTCCACCTCATTTATCTGGAAAACTCATGCTCATCCCTTGGCCTTCAGTGTAGCTGCCCTAGAGTTTCTCACAGCACACTGATTGGGGCCTCTCCCTCTGTGGTTCCATAGCCCTCTGTCTTCTTCTAGCCACACTGCTAACTTCATAGTATCATTATGCACATTTTACATGCCTCCTCACTAGACTGTGAGATCTGCAAGGACAAGGACCATAGCTGTCTTGAGGGCCTAGCGTATGGCCTAGTAAAATGTTTGTGAATGATTAAACAAGCGAATGAATGGAAGACCTTTATTTCCTGGAGTCAGGATTGCTGACTAATGTTAATGATTTTTTATATTTTTCTGTGATATGACTTGCATTATCTTGAGATCTTCTTGCTGTGATTATCCTAGTCAAGCATCATATTTGTGTATGTGCTTAGGGCACAGCAGACAACTGAAGGGTTTGGATCAGTTGTACCTAATGGATTAATGATATTGCCTTTGTAGTTGAAGTGTGTTTATTTTAATTTACTGTGGCAGTTTGAATATGCTTGGCCCCAGAGAGTGGCACTATTTGGAGGTGTGGCCTTGCCAGAGTGGGTATGTCCTTATTGGAGGAAATGTGTCATTGTGGGTGTGGGCTTTGAGACCCTCATCCTAGCTACCTGGAAGCCAGTCTTCTGTCTGCCTTTGCATGAAGATGTTGAGCTTTCAGCTCCTCCAGCCCCATATCTGTCTGGATGCTGCCATGCTTCCTGCTTTGAAGATAATGGACTGAACCTCTGAACCTAAAGTCAGCCCCAGTTTTCCCTTGTAAGAGTCGCCATGGTCATGGTGTTTGTTCACAGCAGTAAACCCCTAACCAAGACACTCCCCTTTGTCATGAGAGTCTTGCTATACAGCATAAACTGACCATTAATTTGTCATGTAGGCCAGATTGAGGATTGACCTTCTGGCTCCTGGGTGCTGAGATTATAGGCATTAACAACCACACCTGGCTGTAGACTATTTTGTTTTAAAATTATTACATGTGTTTTGGATGTTTTGTCTGTGTGTGCACAGACGTGCATGATACCAGTGGATGCCAGAAGAGAGTTACCAGAAGATGGAATCAGGTCTCCTGGAACTATAGTTTCATATAGATGTCAGCCACAGTGGTTCTTGGAATCAAACCTAGATCTCATGAAAGAGCAGCGCCAGTGCTCTTAAACCCTGAGATATCTCTCTAGTCACAAGGCTGTTTCAATTATAGATTTTCCATGTATTACACAGACTGACTAACCTCCTGGGATCATGTGATTATCCCATTTCAAAATGACTACTGCTGGTCCAGTGAGATGTCTCAGTAGGTAACTTACCCCAGAGTCTGGTGACCTGAGTTCAACCCCAGAGATCTACATGGTTGAGGGAGATAACTGACTTCTGCAAGTTGTCCTCTGACTCCACAATATGCTGTGTCCCATGTGCCCCCAAATAAATAAATAAATAGATAGATAGATAGATAGATAGATGCATGAATGTATGAATGAATTAATGAATAAATAAATAAATAAATAGATAAAGTAGATAAGACTGCATCCTACTTACCTAGCATGATCCACATGTATTACTATTCCCAGGATGAAGAGTTATTTTTTTCATAGTTGTAGTTATGGATTTTCCATTATCTAATACTATCTATCTATCTATCTATCTATCTATCTATCTATCTATCTGAGACATTCATGAGACTTACATGAGGATTTCATGATTTCATGTAAATAGCTAATAATCCCAGTAAATAGCTAATAATCACTTTGAACTTCTAACTCTCCTGCCTCTACTTTCCAAGTGCTAGAATTGCAGGTACAGACCATTGTGCCTAGTTTTATTTGGTGCTGGGGGTCAAACCCAGGACTTTAGTGCATGCTAGATAAGCACACTACACCACCAACTGAGCTACATATTCCCAATCTGGCAGCTTTTCTTCATACCAAGGTTTTCTTTTAAAAATGAAGGATACTTTCCACGTGTACTAGGTTTTCAACCACCTTTAAAGACCTCCAAGTTCTTTGGCTCAGTGCTTAACATTTGATTAACAGGTGGCCTAGGAACTGATTGATAGATTATCTTCAAGAAGATGGAGGGCAGAGGTGATAAAGATTGGCTGTGGGTTGGTTACTGGTGGTTTGGAGACTTTCTGAGAAAGCAACAGAAATGTAGTCTTGGCTTCAGTCATAGAGATGAGTTTACCAATGTGTAAAGGTATTGCCATGGTCTAATGCTGGATTTAGGTTGGGTTTTTTGTTTGTTTGTTTGTTTGTTTGTTTGTTTTTTATTTTTTTGGATTTTTGGTTTTTCGGTTTTTTCGAGACAGGGTTTCTCTGTGTAGCCCTGGCTGTCCTGGAACTCACTCTGTAGGCCAGGCAGGCTTTGAACTCAGAAATCCTACTGCCTCTGCCTCCCAGAGTGCTGGGATTACAGGCATGTGCCACCACCGCCCAGCTTGGATTTAGTTTTACAACAGTATTTCTGTAGGAATACTGTTCTTTTGAGGTCATAGTTATTATTTTTGAGGTATAAACATGCCAACTGCTAAGATTTGTTAAAATTTTTAAATAAAAGCTCCTACCATCAACTTTGAAGGGGAAAGTGAGGAAATATTCTTCTAGGGTAGTTCTCCAGGGATTGTTCTCTCCCTGTTCTTGAGGGTGGGCCTATAATTCTGTCTAATTAATATGATAGTTTTGAGGCTTATTCTAATTAACTCTCTGCCTCCGTCTCTCTCTGCCTGCCTACCATACTTCACTTTATAGCTCAGGCTGTTTTTGAACTTGTGATACTAGTGTTACAAGTATGCCTTATCACCTTCGGCTTTACTGTACGTTGGCATCTTCAATTTGAGTGGTGTGTCTAGCAATAAACCTTTTAGAACTCAGCCTACTGATCCTATCCCTTGGTTTGTATTTTGTACCTTAAAACTCTGATATAGGCATGGTGCACAGAAAACTCAAAAGCTCTTACCTTTAGCTGGGCAAAGGTGGTATGTACCTTTACTTTTAGCAGTCAGGAAGCCGAGGCAGGTGGATTCCTTGAGTTCAAGGCCACTGTGGTCTACAGAGTGAGTTCCAGGACAACCAGAGCTACAAAGAGAAACCCTGTCTGGGAAAAAAAAATGATTTTATCCAAGAGTTCCAGAATTCTTTGGTAAATCATCTTCAAATAAACATTTACCACTCAAGGGAAATTTAAAGTTCTAAAGAGATCCTAAATAGAATACTTTGATAAATTATTTGTGCACTGTGAATAATTACCTCATACTTGTTATGATGGTTGCTGTTGATTGAAAGCTGAATGGATTAAGAAGTGACTGTGGGCTGGTAGATGGCTCAGTGGATAAACATTGTACCACAGAAGCCTGATGATTTGAGTTTACTCCCTAGAACCCAGGTAGAAAGTCAATGTGCTGGCACACATCTGTAATTTCAGCTCCTACAGCAAGATGCTAGGTGGGGATACAAATTGCCCAAGAAGCCTGCGGGCTAGCTCACCTGTAATATTCAGAACAGCAACTGAATCAATAAGGACATGCTGGCTAGTTTTGGCTTAACTTCACAGGGGCCAGAGACATTTGGGAAGAGTGGACTCCAATTGAGAAAATGCTCCCAACAAATTGGCCAGTGGGCAACCCTGTGGTACATTTTCTTGAATGATAATTGATGTACAAGAGCTCCCAGCTCACTGTAGGTACCACACTTGGGCATTTGATCCTGGGTGCAGGAAGAGCAGGCTGAGAAAGCCATAGAGAGCAAACCATTAAACAGCACTCCGCCATGGCCTCTGTCTCAGTTCCCACCTCCAGGTTTCTGACTTCCTTGAGTTTCTGTTCTGACTCTTCATTAGAGAAGTTTCTCCTTTCAATAGAAAGGAATTGACATGGAGACTCAAAACTGGGCAATGTGCAGAGAATGAGAGACTTTGGAGCACTCAGACCTAAATGGGATATTCTATCAGACTCCTCTCCTCAAGGCTCAGGGATATATATGGAAGAGGAGGCAGGAAAATTGTAAGAGCCAGAGGTGGCATAACACAAGGCAACAGCATCTATCAGATACAACAGGACTCAGTATGTATGAATGCAGAGACTGTGACAGCACACTCAAGCCCTGCACAGCTTCAAACTGGATAAAATCCCAGTACTGCGAAGGGGACATGGACCCACAAAGTTTTACCCCAATCAAGAAGCTACTGGTAATAGATAGTTGCTGGAAAAGGGAAAATAATTTTTTTCCCAGTGGAGCAACACTGGGTATATCAACTACACTCCAGGATGCCCAGGAATAGTTGTGCAATATAAAAGGAACATTGTGTGTGTGTATTTCTTGCCTTATTTTTTGTTTTGTTTTTCTTTGGTTTTGTATATGTATATATATCCATATATATATGTGTGTATGTATATATATAATATATATATATAATATATATATATATTGCTCTCACACACACACACACATAAACACACACACACATATGAGAGAGAACATGGAGTTCAGTGGTAAGAAAGTGGGGAGACCTGGGAGGAGTTGGAAAAGGAAAAAAGAATGAGATCAAAATAAATGAGTGCAGAATAAATTGGATGAAAAGTGCAAGGAGTAACTTGTGGGTGGTTTATTGGACTTAATGGTGAGATTATATTTTAATCGTGTGATAAATAAAAATATAAAATATCTTAAAAGTGGTTAAAATTTTGTGCTAAACTTAAAAGTAAAATACTTCAAAATTTTTAATGAGCAGCCTGTACTTGCTTTGTTCAGTGTGGTTTCTGTAGCATCTGGTGAGCTTGAAAGTCTTAGATGCAAGACTGCAATGGCGTTCTCTTGAACATTTTGTTGTCACTATTGATTAAATAAAAAAAACTTTTTGTTTTAAGTAGGTAATAAAAATAAATTTAAATGATGTTTTACAATTACTTCAAAATGCATGCCAATCAAAATTTTACTCATATATGTATTCAGTGCTGAAGATCGAACGTAAGGATTTTGTTCATCCTAGGCAAATGCTCTCCCACTGAGATATATACCCCGGGCAAAATTATCTTTAAAGGATGTAGAGATGAAGTTGAAGCTCTAAGTTATAGCATCATAAACAACATAATTAAAAGATATTTTAATAATGCTTTATTATCTTTCATTGATAAGTACTGTGATGAAATGTCTTTCAAGAATACAAATGGTTTATAAATACAGCTGAATCTTCATGCTGGGCATCTGCTGCTGTGTCAGCAATTGATTTGCAAAGCTTACATGCAGGCCACTGTGTGGCTAGCTTCGATATTGCTCACAGAGGCAAATGGATATAAATATATAACATGTGTGAGGATATTGATTGGGAGATGGTATTCAGAACTACATATTAGCAATTCCTCTCCTCTCTCTACCCTCAGTTATCTTAAGGTAGGCATCCTGTTGGTTGGTCACTTCCTTGTACATAATAGGCATGAACCAGATGGGTAGTAAGGTGCATTCAGATATGTATGACTGTGGAAAAAGGAAGGCAAATTTCCTGATTCTGTTCTCCATGGTCACTCCTTTGGAAAAATCCATAATAGATTGCAAACAGCTGGGAGTGACTGGTATGCAGACTCTGACCCCCTTGACCTCTGACTGACCCAATTCCCGAGAAGATTAATGATTATTGCCCTGCTTATAATCCATGGAAGCTCTCCTGTGTGTCAAAGCCCATGATTTGGAAAGCTCTACTTTTTATGCTAAGTCCCTCACTATGCAAGTCCTTTTGGGCTCTCAAAAGGAGTCAGTCTTATTTGTATTTGTACACTCTGTCAAACTCTATCCACATGTTTACTTTCTTCTTTGGAAAACTGCACGAGAGCGAGATGAAAGAGGGAAGCAGGGGGCGGGGTGGGACGGGTGGATCTGGTTCCTATATTTGGAAGCTAGTGGAAATCTGCTGCTGCTGCTGCTGCTGCTGCTGCTGCTGCTGCTGCTGCTGCCTTGGCAGGTTTAGTGAGCTAAGGTTACAGATGCTTTGGTGAGCTTGAAATGCTTAGATACTATCCCCTATCAAGACTGCAATGGTGTTCTTTTGAACACACTGTGTTGTGCTCAGGCAAGCCTCATCCACTGGCATCAGAGATGGGGCTGAATTCCAAATGCCTGGCAATGTTGTTGTAGCAACAGTGACAATAGCTGAGGAAAATGCAGTTCCTCTGTTTACTAAACAAGTTTCCAGTTTTCTTTCTCCTTAAGACAAATGAGGCTAGTACTGGCCCTTCCAAGTAAGTATGCAGCCCTGTGTATATAGAGCTTTGGAAAGAAGCATGTTCTCATGAAAACTAAAATGAGGAGCTAGAGAAAATTTAATTATAAAAGTAATTAAAATGTAATTGTTTTACACTAGGCCATATCATATATATTGTATATATTTATACATTTCAAATTTGTTATTTCCAGAATATAATAGCCTCAAATTATTATTAGTTTTTAACACAACTGATCTTAAGATAGATGTGTTGATATATTACATTAGTGAACCAAACTGGGCTGTACATACTATTAATCTGTTGTGCACCTCAACTCAATGTAAACCTTACTCAGTCTCTGTTATGGCAACCTCTTTAATCCTGGGTGCCATTGGTAAAAACAGAAGAAAACTCCTCAGTTTTTCTTATGTTTGTGTGTTCAAATTTATAGGATTTAATCCACCAGTTTTCAGTTAACTTATTGAAGTGTTTCTCCTCTGGCGCCTTCTGCCATGCCTGGGAACAGGAAGAAAAGAGCCAAGTATAAAGGAATGTTGGAACCAGGGTCATGGCCCTGGGAGTTGCCTTCCTTTCTTCTCCTTGGAATTATAAATATCATTTAGGTCATGAAACTGCTGTTTGGGTTAACAGCCAAACCACGTTCTCTCCTCAGCTGTGCTGGCATTTCAGCTAATAGTCTGGCTGTTCACTTCCTCTTCGCTCTCATGAGTCTTCCTTTCTGGTTTCCAAGGCAATTTGAGTCCCTCCTCCACACCCATGTTGCTTCAACCACTGCAATTTGTCCTGTGCCTTTCCCATTATACTAAAATGTCAAGAAGGGAGGGCTTATGTTTGTCTCAGTTGTTCATTGTCTCCCCAACATTCCACTCAGAGTTTGATGGGCAGAGTCAACAGTCAGTCAGGATTTGTTGCATTGTTGCATTGTTGCATGGGTGAAGTATTTGGCTTAGTGCCCTGAGCATTTTTGTTTGTTTCATTAAGCCTCAGTTTTCTTACATAAAAATGAAAGAAATGAAGGAAGGAAGGAAGGAAGGAAGAAAGAAAGAAGAAAGAAAGAAAGAAAGAAAGAAAGAAAGAAAGAAAGAAAGAAAGAAAGAAAGAAAGAAAGAAAGAAAGAAAGAAAGAAAGAAAGGAAGGAACAGAAGAGAAGTGAAGAGAAGAAAAGAAGAGAACAGAAAAGTTCTGGGGCTGGAGAGTTGGCTCAGAGATTAAGAGCACTGGCTGATCTTGAGGAGAACCTGGACTCAGTTCTAAACACTTCTTCTGTTGGTACCAGGCACACAGTGGTACACATACATGCATTGCAGAAAAAACACTCACACATACAAAATAAAACAAATCTAAATAAAGCCAAGCTTCTGAATTTAGGGATGGGTGAGTTTCTAGGCAGAGGTGAATTTCATTCAACTATTGGTATCCTAAATATGATCTGGGCTTTCTAGACTACATCCAGTTAAGTAGAATGCTGAAGGCAGAGCAAACAGGCCTCTCATTCATTCACCTGTTCTTAGGCACAGCTGTACCCTGTGGCTGTTGTCTGCATCCAGAACTGACTCACAAAGTATTCATGTGTGTGCATCAATTACTGGGCATCAATTGTGTGGCATGCTTTAACATATAATGACAGACCTAAAAGGCCAATTCAAGTAGATCATAGAGCACAAGACTTTGTGGAACTGGAAATTTCTTCTAAGCCTGAAGAAGAAAAATGGCTTTAAAGTGAAGGAGGAGATGGATGTCAAGCATGCTTTGAAACTATAATTGTTCAAAATGGCAGAATGATTCATACCCTGATAACACAGAATATCCACATAGTTTGGATACTGCTGTGGAAAGACAACCCTGTGGAATTTAGCTCTTTTATCTATTGGTAGGATAGAAATAATTGAGACTGAGTAAACTCCAACACGACCCATGAGCTAGGCTATAGTGAACAATCTACTTTTTGCCAACTTATGTGGTAGAGATAAACTGGCTAAAAAGAACAGTAATTTATCATCTAACAATTCTGGAAGAAAGCTGTTCAAAAATGAGACACCGGGAAACTAAAATTGGGGATACCTTCTGGCTTGGCTTCTTCTAGAAGTTCCAGGAGAGAATTTTTCCTTTATCTAGTTCAGCCTCTATTGGCTACCAGGATTCTTTAGTTAGCCACAATATTGCCATCTGTTTCTATGGTTATATTTCTCCCTGTTCCGTGACAAAGCTCCTTCAGCCTCTCTGTTTTAAGGACACTTGTGATTATATCATGCACACAGAGATAAGTCCAGAATAGTATACTGTCTCAAGATTCTTAGTCATATCTACTATCACCTTTTTTCCATACAAGGTAATATTCACTGGTTTTTTATTTGTTTTTGTTTTTTTGAGACAGGGTTTTCTATGAGCTGCCCTGGCAGTCCTGGAGATTGTGCTATCTTTGAATCTCAAACTCAGTGATTTACCTGTCTCTGTTTGCCAAGTGATGTGATTAAAGACCTGTACCACCACTGCCAATGTTGTTCACAGTTCTTAGAGTTGTAGATGTAGATCTCTTCAGAGGAGCCATTACTCCATTTATCAGAGATGGTAGAAATAGTAGCATTTTATGCCTTGGAGAGTATCCAGGCTGAGTACAAGATTTGAGAACATCTGCAGAAATACAATAGGGAAAGATTATTAACTCTCTAGTAGGGATTGGATTTGCATCTAGCTCTGTCCTCTGTGTCTCTCATCATGTCTGGTACATAAGTGCTCAACCAGTGTTTGCAGAATGAGTGAAAAATAGACCCCAAAGAAGATGTCTGAAAGAGACAGCTTTACCAAGAGAGAGAAATTTTTCTTCTTTGAAAAAAAAAAACATGAAAAAAGGGAGAAGGAGGTGGTTATACACAATAACAGAAATGGACTGGGAATTACAAGATCTCACTTTGGCTAAGTCTGGTATCAAAGTGAAAGGTGAAGTTATACTTATTTTAACTTCAATTTTATTTTTAAAATATTTTGTGTGTATGAATGTTTCTCCATTTGTTTGTGTGAATGAGTGAGTGTGCATGTGTGTACAAGTGCATGCACAATGCCCACATGCAGTGCCTGAGAAGACCAGAAGAGGGCATCAGATCTCCTGGTATTGGAATTACAGGTACTTGTGGACCACTGATGTAGGTGGTGAGAATTCACTGGTGTGGGTGCTGACAATTGATCTCATGTCTGAAGCAAGAGTAGTGTAATGCACAGTCTTAACCACTGAGCCATCATCATCATCATCATCATCATCATATCTCTCTCTCTCTCTCTCTCTCTCTCTCTCTCTCTCTCTCTCTCATCACCACTTTGCTGTTTTGGGGACACCGTTTTATTTTTGTCTACTCCACACACCAGCTTGTATGGCTTTTCCTATTGTTTCATCCCATCTCACTATGGGAGCACTGGCATGCTGGGCAAGTACAAACACATTCAGATTTGTGTGTGCTCTGGGCATCAGATCTCAGATTCTCATGATTGTGTTCGACCATGAAGTCCTATCTCTCCAGCCCCTTAAATGGGTTTCCTGGAACCTATTTCAGAATGCTTAGAATCAACAAATCCACTGAGCCTCTGAAGAAAAGCATCATAGATCCTGTCAGCATATCTGGAAGAATATATTGCCCCAGATTTTTAATTATAGAGTAGAAACACGAAGCAAAAAGAAGACAGCAAAATCCCCTAATTTCCCCATCCAGAGGCAACCACTAAATGCTTTAGTTTTTAACACAGTTTATACCCTTTCAAATTTGCTAGCTCTGCCACGGATTTTGGACATTGAACAAGTCTAACACTTAACTGTGCCAGTCCCTGTATTTAAGAGAGCAATACCAGTCTAGCAGGGCTGTTGTGAAGATCTGATGAGGTCATTTATGTCACCCATGAGTCAAAAACAAGCTTTGCTTATGTATAACTGATTTTCTGAGCTCTTTTGTCACAGTGACAAAAGCTTTCTAATACAGTCACACTGAGAACAAGTGATCAGCTACAGTGACAGTATTTCAATGATGAAAATCAACAAATACCACACATCAGAGCATTTTAGTTATGAAGAGCTACTTAGTAAACATTTACAGTTCACCACTTCCCACGCCACTCCTATAAATCTCCCTCTTTAACTCAAATTAGACTTAGCTAGATTTTGGCCTAGCTTCTTCAAGTAAAACAATGCTATCCCTTGCAGAGACTGACAGCTTTTTGCTGCTCCTTTGATTTGTCAAATGTGGCATAGGGCTCTTTTGAAGTTGTTAACTCCACAAATGCATACAGTGCACTATTTCCTTTTCCCATTGTTACACTGCTTGGGGGTGGGTGGGTGGGTCCAAGTTCCAGGTAAGAGTACAGGAAGTCTCAATGAAGAGCAAAACAGCCTCAGTCTCTTCCTGATCATGTCAGTGACTACTTGCATGACCCTGGCCTTCTCTGTTTACTGACATGGAGGACTGAATGAGCTTCAACTGATCCTCTGTATATTTTTCAGATTTTTGTTTGTGTCTCAAGCTTTCTTCTGGTCTTGGAATCCACTTTTATTATGGCATTAAAAACACCTAAATTATATCCATAAACTACTCACTATATGACCTTGGGAAATGTTATTTTTTACCGTTGTGACATATACATTTACCCAGACTGCTATGCTTACTGTTACTGTTGCTGATTGTAGCCCAATTTTCTTCAATTTATTTAGCAAATTTTATTAAACAATTTTTAATTAGATGATACATTTTTATTAAATTTATTTATTCACTTTACAACCCAATATCAGCCCTTCCTCTCCTCCAAGTACCTCCTCACATAAGTCCTCCCCCCATTCCCCTTAGAAGGGAAAGGCCCCCTCTGGGTGTCATCCCCCTACTCCTCCTATCCTACCCACCAACCCTGCACATAAAGTTGCTGCGGGACTAGGTACATGCTCTCCTACTGAGGACAGACAAGACTGTCCATTTAGGGATATGGGATCTACAGGCAGGCAGGTAGGCAGGCAGGCAGGCAGGCAACAGAATCAGGGACAGTTCCCATTCCAGTGGTTGGGGGACCTGCATGAAGACCAAGCTGCACATCTGCTACATATGAGTGGGGAGGCCTAATTCCAGCCCATGTATGTTCTTTGGTTGGTGGTTCAGACTCCGAGAGTCCCCAAGGGTCCAGGTTAGTTGACTCTGTTGGTCTTTCTGTGGAGTTCCTGTCCTCTTTGAGTCCCTTAGTCTTTCTCCCAACTCTTCCATAAGACTCCCCAAGATCCATCTACTGTTTGGGTGTGAGTCTCTTCATATCTTTCCATTGGTTGTTGAGTAGAGTCTCTCAGAGGACAGTTATGCTAGGTTCCTGCCTGCAAGCATAACAGAGTATCATTAATAGTGTCAGTGATTGATTCTTGACCACAGGGTGGGTCTCAGTTTGAGGCAGTCATTGGTTGGCCATTACCCCAGACTCTGCTCTATATTTGTCCCTGCACATCTCGTAGGCAGGACACATTTTTTGGGTCGAAGGCTTTGTGAGTGAGTTACTGTCCTTATCCCTCCACTGGGAGTCCTGGCCACTTCTGGATCTATATCCGTCACTGCTAAGAATCTCAGTTAGAGTCACCCCCATAGATCCTCTAGGGCCTCTCCCCATCCTAGGTCTCTGGTCCTAGAGATTGCTCCCATCCCCCAGCCGATCTCCCTTCTTCCTTCTCTGCTCTCGCTATATATGACCCTCTTGCCCCACTCCTCTCCCCCTTCCTTCTTCCATCCAGTTTCTTCCTTCCATTGACCTCCAATATCTATATTGCTTCCTCTTCTTAGAAAGATTCAACCATTCACCCTTCTGCTCTCATTATTTGGCTTCTTTGGGTCTGTTGATTATATCGTGGTTCTCCTGTACTTTATGGCTAATATCTACGTATCAGTGAGTACATACTATGCATGTTCTTTTGGTTCTGGATTACTTCACTCAGGATGATATTTTCTAGTGCCTGGAAAATTCATGATGTCCTTGTTTTTAATGGCTAAGTAGTATTCCATTGTTTAGATATACCACATTTTCTGTATCCATTGTTCAGTTGAGAGGCATCTAGACTGTTTCCAGTTTCTGGCTATTACGAATAAAGCTGCTATGAACATAGTTCAGCAAGTGTCCTTGTGGGATGGTGAAGCATCTTTTGGTTTATTCCCAGGAGTGGTATACATAGATCTTGAGATAGAACTATTCCCAATCTCCTGAGAAACTGCCAAATTGATTTCCAGAGTAGTTGTATGAGATTGCATTCCCACCAGATATGGAGAAGTATTCCCAGTGCTCCACAACCTTGACAGCATGGGCTGTCATTTGAGTTTTTAATCTTAGCCATTCTGATGGGTGTAAGGTAGAATCTCAGAGTCATTTTGATCTGCATTTTCCTGATGACTAAGGATATTGAACATTTCTTTCAGTGTTTGTCAGCCATTTGAGATTCCTCTGTTAGGAATTCTCTGTTTAGCTTCTGTACCCCATTTTTTAATTGTGTTATTTGAGTTGTTGGTGTCTGACTTCTTGAGTTCAGTGTAAATTGTGGATGATTATCCCTCTGCCTGATGTATAACCTGAATAAAAAGAAACACACAAACTATCAAAACTAATTCAATGGAAAAAAAAAGTACATCTAAATAGAATGATATACTGGCTGGTTTTGTGTGCCAACTTGACACATGCTGGAGTTATCACAGAGAAAAGAGCCTCCCTTAAGGAAATGCCTCAGTGAGATCTGGGTGTAAGGCATTTTCTCAATTAGTGATCAAGGGTGGTAGGGCCCACTGTGGGTGGTGTCATTCCTGGACTGGTAGTCTTGGGTTCTATAAGAGAGGAGACTGAGCAAGCCAGGGGAAGGCTATCTCTCCTTAGCCTCTGCATGAGCTCCTGCTTCCTGACCTGCTTGAGTTCTGGTCCTGACTTCCTTTGGAGATGAACTGCAACGTGGAAGTGTAAGCGGAATAAACCCTTTCCTCCGCAACTTGCTTCTTGGTCATGATGTTTGTGCAGGAATGGAAACCCTAAGATAAATAATAAAATAAATAATGAACTAATATTTAAAGCATTCCAAACAAAGTACAGATCAGGATCTGTTGGTATCATTAAATGTTTAAAGAATTAACAACTGTTTTAGTCTGTTTTGGCCACAATAAAAACAAATGTTAGCTTGGTAGTTTATAGGCAATAGCTATCTATTTCTACCAATTCTGGAGGCCACTAAGTCTCTATGACCTAATTACATTCCAATACTCCATAATGTCATCACCAATGGTGATTTGGTGTCAATGGTATATTTAGGGAAGGCACAAATATTCAGGCTACTACATGTTACTGATTAAGAAAACTTTAGGCCGGGTGGTGGTGGCACACGCCTGTAATCCCAGCACTCTGTAATCCAGGCAGGTGGATTTCTGAGTTCGAGGCCAGCCTGGTCTACAGAGTGAGTTCCAGGACAGCCAGGGCTACACAGAGAAACCCTGTCTCAAAAAAACCAAAATAAAAACAAACAAACAAAACAATTTTAGATTTTCTTGAACTTCTAAAATATACCACATGAAGGACCATCTGTTTCATTTTGCCTTTTTTTTTTAAATTCCTGCCATTGTGACAAAATAACTGAGTAAAATAACTTAAATGAGAAAGATTTATGTTGGACTCTGGTTTCAGAGGCTTTAGTCCATGATCACATGGTTCCAGTTTCTGGTCAAATGGGAAGGCAGCAGCATCATGATAGGGTGGGTACACAGGGCAGAGCTGAGCTGTTTCTTTCATGCTAGCCAGGAATGCAAAGACACAGAAAGTCATGGGATACAGCTCCCAAGGAAACTCTCCCAGAGACCTGCTTCCTCTTGAGTGGGTCCCTCTTATGAAAATTTCTATAATGCCACCAAATCATGTATCCATCAATGCTTTGACGAAGCCACAACCTGCATGATCTGATTCCTTCTTAATGATTGGATCCATCAACTGAATTCTAAGCATTTGATACTGTAAACCTTTTGGAAGGACATTTCCTATGCAACTGGAGGTCATTTTGTAGACAATTCATTAAAACAGTCCTAACTCCAATTATGCTACCATCATTTCAATAGCAAATCCAAGGAAAGATACAAGAAAATAAAAATGCAAACCAATATTCCTTTTCTTCTCTTTTCTTTTCTT
The DNA here is from genome assembly GCF_947179515.1 of Apodemus sylvaticus. Taxonomy (NCBI): domain Eukaryota; kingdom Metazoa; phylum Chordata; class Mammalia; order Rodentia; family Muridae; genus Apodemus; species Apodemus sylvaticus. Next base: position 121,495,478 of record NC_067495.1, read on the forward strand.
TTCTTCTCTTTTCCTTTCTTTCCTTTTCTTTTCTATTTTTGAGAGAGAATCTCATTATGTAGTTCTTCTGGCTGTCCTGAACTCACTATGTAGAACAGGCTGGCCTCTGACTCTTGAATTCAAAGGGATCTTCCTGGCTCTGCCTTCCCTATGCTGTGATTAAAGACATTAGCCATCACATCCATCAAAACAAAATTCCTTAATGTGACAAAAAGTATAATTAAAAGCCCATAGCTAACATTATATTTTATTCAGTGATGAAAGACTTGAAAGCACATGCTCTAACATTAAGAAAGACACACCTGTTTTATCAATAGTATTTAACATTTCATAGGACACTCTAGCCAGGATGATAGGCAAGAAACAAAATCATATCAGAAAGAGAGAAGAATAAAACAATATCTAGACATAGATCACATGATCTCACATGTGGTAACTGTAAGGAATGACCATATTTAAGCACATGTTCATACAGATAGTAGAGGGAATTAAAACGTTTCAGAAAAATTGCAAGATACAATGTCAAGTTACAAAATCCAGTTACAATTTTCCACTCTAGCAAAGGACACTGAAAATGAAGTTAATTTTATAGCAGAAAAGAGTAAAATATTTAGGCATAAATTTGATCAAGAAATAATAAATTACAGTGAAAACTAAAAATGCTGTCAACATAAAAGGCCATATGGAAAGATTCAGTATTTATGGATTACAAGATCTAGTTTGTTAAGGAAACAGTTACTAGGAAAAATGAACTACAGAATCAGTTCTATCCTTTGCAAAAATGTTCTCTTTACTTTTTGTCAGATTGGCAAAAACTAGAGTCACCTGGGGAAGAGGGAGTCTCAACTGAGGAATTGCTCCTAGCAGACTGAACTGTGGGCACATGTGTAGAGCATTTTTAAAATAAATGATTGAAGTGGAGGGTCCAGACCATAGTAGGTGGTTTTACCCTGAGCAGAGGGTTGTACTGAAAAGCAGGAAGAACAAGCCATGAGGAGCAAGCCAATAGTGTCTTTCTGTGGTCTTTGCTTCAGTTCCTTCTTCCAGGTTCCTGTCCGAGTTTCTGCCCTGACTTCATTCAACAGACTGAGGTGTGAAAGTGGAAAAAGAAAGATAAACCTTTTACTCCTAGAGTTGCTTTTGGTCATGGCTTTTGTAGTAGAAATAAAAAACAAACCAGGACACAAACTAAATAAGGATACTTAGACCTAGAAGTTATTATGCCTTAGGAGATATTGTTGTTTCATAGAGTATTTGTATCAACAGTTTTGTGTGTTTGCTTACATTCTGTATTCAGTTATGTAAATTAGGTGCCTTAAGGTATAGAATTATACTTTCTTACAGTAATGGAGACTCAAAATGTAAGAACAAAGTGCCTGATTCTGTGGTGTGTTTGTATGGAAAGGAAAGGGGAGGAGGAGAGGAGGGGATAGCGTGATGGAGACTGATATGTACTGATGTGTTATAAGGCACTAATCCTGCTAGGTCAAGGATCCCCCCCCCCCCACACACACACACAGACTTCCGATCTCATTTAATCCAGCCTCACCCCTACCTCGTTCCCTGAGTGCTCTTATGGTGTCATTTAATCTCTATGAGCCCTTCCTCCCACATCTCCTTTCTTGGTGCTATGGCTGGTGCAGAGCCTCACATATATTGAGGACACACGATTCCACCAAACTCCATTTGCAGCCCAGTTAGGCCCTTTGCTGTGGCAGCTTTAGAAAAATCATTTCCTTTCCTCTTCTTTTGTTCCTTCCCTTGTCTGCATTTATTCCAACTTCTTTTTTTGGCAATAACACCTCGGCCTTATTTTAGAAACTCCTGTCTCTGTCCCGGCAGCAACAGCCATCAAGTCACTCTATCTCTTCTCACTTTTTAGGAGTGAGGTCAGTTCAGAACTTTCTCGAAACTTTGATTCACGAATGGAGTGATAAGTAGATACGGATGAAGCATTGAAGCTCTTGCTCAAGGCCTTCTGGAGTTCGCTGGTGTTGCTCATCTTTTCTAAAGTCTTTCAACTAAAGTAGCATTTCTTTCACTGGTGAGCCACAACTGGATTTTTTTGTCACAATCAAAACAAAACAATACGAGAAAACAAAACAAAACAAAAAAACAACCCAAAACCCCATTATATGACGTTATCATTAAATCATTTAGAAAATATGTATTAATGTCCTTTACAATTTTTTCAGGAATATGCCAACGACTTGGGATTTCTTTCTAAGTGCCTAATTGGCTGTTCTCTCTTGTTAATAAGAGAAAATGGGAATTAACAACTCTGTACACTTTCATTGTAAGCACAGGATGCAATGAGAGTCCAGGAAACTCTCTGTTGCTTTACAGAATATGTATCTACCATTAGATGAAGCCTCCAGAGACAATAAAGACACTACTGCTGCCACTGTGGTAACCCTCTGTAGTTGAAATATTACTTCGGAACTGTGGTATTTCTTACTTTGTTACACATGTCTTCAGAGGTTGTATTCATTGCTATGCTTTGGAGCACATTTGTATAAATCCCAGTTGCTCTCTCAGGAATACATTACATAGTGTTGCTTATGGGAGAAGCTGCTCTATCTCAAACCAGTGCCAATTATTTGAGGCATCTGCACTTGAGATTTATTAATAGCTGTGGTGGGGTCAGAAAGATGCTCACTTGGTATTTGTGGCATGTAAAAGATAAAGGGACAGCCTGAGAGATCTATTGGGTTCCCTTTTACATCACTCCACTGCAACATACGCTTTAAGCTCTGATATCAGCTCAGACATGCTGAGACTGTGGGTGCTGAGCCATAAATAGTGAGTTGAGCATTTTTGGCAGCTTAGACCTTTCCATTGTAACACTCATGCACTCTTTGAAGATTCCACACATAGACGTGGTGGAGATTCCGTGGTGTGACTGATTTTGAGCTCACATTTGAAGACACAGGCTTTCTCTAACAGAAGCATCTAGATCTATACTTGACTTATCTCCGGATCAGCAGCCAAATGTCTCTTTGAAGTGGGCTTTGCTTTTAATTGCCTATGAAAGAGCATGATTCTCCCGGTCTTTCCCCAGGCATTCTTCTCATACCATGGTCATTCACCCTTGAAAGAGACTGACTTTCCCACCACCCTGTGTGTTTGTGGCTGTTCTTTTTTAAACCAAGTGGTGTTTTTCCCTCATTGAAAAAATAATGGTCTTGATGATTTAAAAAAACAAAATGTATTCATCCTCAGGGTGAATTTCATGACATTTAGTAAGTTTGTTATGTGGGAAAAAATAAAAAGGAATAATTTTTGAGACATTTTTGAGTGCTGGGCTGGAGAGATGGCTCAACAGTAAAGAGCTTATAGTTCTCTTGTAGAGACTCACAGGGTGGCTCAGACTATCTATAACTCCAACTTTAGGGGATCTGGTGCCCTCTGCAGGGCTCTGCAGGCACCTGCACCCACACATGCATATAAGTGAATATACATAATTTTTAAAAATTTATACACGTAATTTAAAAATATTTCTATGCTGTCTTCAGCTTGTGACATTTTAGAAAAATTCAGAATGCAAAATATTTGGGGATGGGGCTCAGGTTGCAGTTGAGTGGAAGTGTGCTTAGCTAGCGCACACAAAGCCCCAAGTGAGACTGCAGCACTGCAAAGGAAAATAAATGTCTTAACTCATGCTCATCTGTAATGAAATTAGGTCCCCAAACTCAGAATAAAAAGAAAATTAAGGTGAGTTGAAGCTCTGCCAAGGACATTCTGCTAATATGTTTTAAGTCCTATCATCATCTTAAATATAAGTTCCAAATTTGATGGAAATCCATTTAGTCAATTCTACAGCATCGAAAACCAGACAAAATTGAATGCTAATTTCATATACATCACTAACACATAGGTGATCTCTGCAGCTCATGATGACCCTGATCCACTCTTCACTGCTCCACCAGAGGGCAGGCAATCAAAGAAAAAGGAAACAATAGGAAAGAAGAGCGTCTCAGGCAACCCAACAAGGAACTTGCAGGTTCTACAGTCCATTTCTAAACACATTGGTTCCCAGAAGTCCTGGATATCTAGCTTCTGTGTATACATCTGAAATTCAGGGGGACACTGAATTTAACTTATGACCCAGTCATTTGTAGTAGTCAAGAACTACTTTAGTGTCTGCTGTAGGTGAGGCACCATTCTAGACACTGGAGATCCTACAGTAAACAGGGCATTATAGAACTAATGCTCTAATGTTGGTTTATAATCCCCTCAAGCCTCAGTTTCCTACTTGTGCCATGTGAACAATAACCCTAGAGTTTCTGTGAGCATTTAAATTGGATATTTAAGCACTGAACAGAGTTTATTATGGTTTGATTTATAGCTTGCTTATTACTTTCACATAGTACCTATAAAATTTTAATTTTATTGTATTTTATGGTCCATATATGGCTTTATTTATTTATTGTATTATTGCTATAATTTACAGTCTGCACTTAGTCTTACATTATGCCTATGATGGTTCACTTTTTACTTGACACCATTTTGAGTGCTTCTACTCAGAGTTTCCATGGTTGTGTAACATTTCTTGGTGTCAATTTATCATAAGACTTACACATAACTCTATTCTAGCACATACTTGGTATGTGCTAGCTTCTCAGTAAGAACCAGTTGAAAGGGAGCATGAATATTGTACATTTCATTTGTATTTTTAATAATACATCAACACTGCCTTGTGACTGTTTCTGGTTAAAGTTCCAAGAACAGAATAATTATACCAAAATACACAATACATAGCATAAATACGTTCCTGGCTCTCACTCTATATTGATAGTACTAATATAAAATGAATGGTTGCTACATTGTATTTTTATTTGTGTTCTTTACTTATTAATAATGTTGAAATTCCTCCATTTAGTTACTTAGCATTTGGATTTGTTGTTGTCAAACTTGTTTTTTTGTGGACTAGAACAATTTGGAAGAAAAACAGGAAAGGGTCTCTGGATGTACTGTTAACTGGGAAATCTAGCATCAAAATAATGCCTGATCTATCAGGACATCTGGGGCAGGGAATGAGGACACTGAAGGAAGAATGACATTGAAAAGAAGATAGAACACTAAATACACACTTCATAGTTTTTTTTTTAATGTATTATTTTGTTTTATGTGGATGATGGTGTCTTAGTGTTTCCATTGCTATGTATGAACAGATACCATGTTATAAGGACATTTAATTGGGGCTGGCTTACAGGTTCAGAGGTTCCGTCTATTATCATCAAGGCAGGAGCATGGCAGTGTCCAGGCAGGCATGGTATAGGAGGAGCTGAGAGTTCTATATCTTGTTCTGGAGGTAAACAGGAGAAGACTGGCTTCCAGGCAGCTTGGATGAGGGTCATAAGGGTCTTAAAGCCAACAACCACAATGGCACGCCCACTCCAACAAGGTCACACCTCCTAACAGTGCCACTCTCTGGGCCAAGCATATTCAAACCATCACAGATTGCTTAGTACATGCATGTGCATGCATGCATCTCTCTCTCTCTCTCTCTCTCTCTCTCTCTCTCTCTTTCTCTCTCTCTCTCTCTGTGTGTGTGTGTGTGTGAACATACCATGTGCATGCTTCGTGCCTTTGGAGGCCATGAAGTCCAATGCATCTCCTGGAATTACAGACAGTTGTGAGCCATCCTGTGGGTGCTGGGAATTGAACCTCTACTTCTCTGTAACAGCAGCCAGTGCTTTTACCTGCTGAGCCATCTTCCCAATCCTTGTCTGTTAATAGTTTTGCCAGTATAATAGATGATACATAAAAACTGTTACCACAATGGAGTACCTCTTTGTTATATCATATGGGGCATAGGGCTGGTTTGTGCAATGAGCACCTGCAGCTTATTGGGAGTGAGGACAGCAAAACCTGCAGTGGCTGGCTTGGAGCTGAGAGCGCTGATACAGCAGCAGGCATGGAAATGTTGATGAATTAGTATCAATTGGAGCCTGGTTTGCCATGTGATTTGCATATCTGTGGTTTGGGGTTATGCCTACCCATGTTCCCCCACTTTTCTCTGAAGAACAAACTTTGCTGGATGGTTAAAATTAAGTAATGAACGCTTGATCTGAAATTATTTGATAAAACGAATGATTGTGTGGTTTTTAAAGAGTATGTTTTGAAGTACTTTCAAACTAACAGAAAAATCACCAGTATAGTACACAGATTATACAAATTTCTTTCCCCAATAATCCCATTATCATTTCCCTACTTTTGCAGTGAAGCAATTGAAAGTAGATGTGGATATGATGTTTCTTCATTCCCAAATATTCCTGCATATGTACCTTCAAGCTATGTAAATTCTTCAAACTTACCAGGATGTGAACTTCCAACTCAGGAAATCTGTATTGATAATAAAATACTATCATTTAATGTGTGGACCCCTTAACAACTGTACTATTTCCACTGTCTCACCCTTTTGGTTCAGGATCCCATCCAGGAATATTTAGCTGTCAGCAGTCAGCCATCAACAGGGTCTGTCCAGAAGTTAGCTGCTATAGAAACTCTACAGGCTCCTTCGTTAGAAGATAGCATTATAGTCCTTTATTATCTTTCATTTTCTCAGTGGCTTTGGAAGTTACTGTGTTTAAGGGCTGGGGAGATGATTTAGTCAATAAAGTGTTTGCTCTGCAATCACTTGGGCTACAGAAGCACGAGGTCCTGAATTTAGGTCCTAAGCACCCACATAAAAGCCAAGTATTCTTTTGCATCTGTAACTCAAATCCTGGGAAGATGGAGAAAGGAGGATTTCCCAAGGCTCATTGGCCAGTTAGTCTAAGCTAACTGGTGAGCCACTGGTTCAGTGAGAAACCCTTCTTCTTGGAAGGAATATGCTAGAAATGGTGCTGTGCTCTTATCAGTGCTAAATGCCAGAGGGCAGGCACATCATGTCCTCTACTCCTGTTATTAGTTATACAAACTTTCATTGACTACTATTGTTGGTATCTGCAGGTTTCCCTACTATAAAAACACAAATTTTATTCTTTGTAATAGATTAACATTTGGGAGAGATATTTGCAAATCATGCCAACATCTAGTTCCTTGGCAATCAGTCACCTACCACCTTTAGCTTCCTAAATTAACTGCCACTGTCATGATACTCAAATAGGGATTCTTTATTTCCATCAATCTTTCTACATTGACAAGTTACTGTAGAGAAGAGACTGTCTTTTGTTCTAGATATTTATTGTTAATATGCAACCAGCCCCAACTTAGTGCCTTATAACAATAATTGGTTAGCCAGCTTGTAAATCTTGTGATTTTGGCAAGGTGATAAGTCAACTAGAGCAATTGGGCCAACCAACATGCTTCCAATGTGGTTCACTCAGATAACTAACCGATGCTGGTTTAAGCCTAGGGCTAGGACCTCACCTTGGACTATCATCCAGAGCCTTTATATGAAGTCTCTGTGTGTGGCTGACTGGTTTCATCCCAGGGTTGTGACTGAGCTACAATAGCATTACAAGAGAATAAAGTGAAAGTTCAGTAGTCCTTGTGTGGCAGAACCTCAGAAGGAAAGCTTTTACTTCCACTTACTATATAGGTTTAAGGAGAGCGAATATAGACCATACCATTTCATGGAACAATTATTAATAGCACACTGTAAGAACAACCTTTACAATACACTATGTTTTGTACACTACAGCCTGCCTTCTGTTCCATTTACTAGCTCATTTATCTCACTATATGTACACAATCAATCATAATCTATCACTATCATTTATTTTGATGCCCAAATTGTTGCAGATTTGACAAGTAGTGGGGGATTTTGTTCAAGTTGTTTTTTTTGTATCCTTTTTCTTTATGGGAGAATAGTAAATTAAAACTAAGATCTAAAAATACAAGGTGTGCTCTTTCTTTGTGGAATGTCTCTTAGCAAACAGAGTTGGAAGTCTGTCTCAACAGTTCCTGTCTTGCAACGAAAGCTCAGCTTACAGTTTTCTACTTTATGATGGAGAAAAAAGTAAAGTATGGTTTCTACTACAATATTATTTTCTACCCTCAGTTCCTTATATATTTCTTCAGTATCTTCAAAACTGAGAATCCTGGCAATTATCAGGTTTGACATAGTTCTCAATTATTCTATCAAAGTAACCAGTATCCTTTTGAACATGAGCTGTCATCTTCTGCCACTTCTGTATACTGTCACTGCCAACCTATATTCTTTTTTTAGTTTTTTATTTTGTTTGTTTGCTTGTTTAGAAACTGTCTTATATTCCTCCGGCTGCCTTCAAACTAGCTACATAGCAAAGGATGGTCTTGAACTCCTGATCCTTTTGTCTCCCTTTACCTCGTGCTGGGATGATGGGCACGTGCCACCACTTGTTTGAGGAGGTACTTGGGCTAGAACCCAGGATATCATGCTTTTAAGTAAATACTCTGCTATGATGGCCAAGCTTGTTTTTAACTTGATACACCTGGAAAAGGGACCCTCATTTGAAGAATTGCCTACATTGAATTGGCCTGTAGGCATGTCTGTAGGATATATATATTGCTGATTGATGGAGAAGGACCCAACCACTGGAGGTAGTGCCACCCCTAGGCAGGTGGGTTGTTTAAGAAAAGCAGCTGGCTGAGAATGTGGGATCAAACCACTAAACAGTGTTTGTCAGTGGGTTTTTACCTCTGTTTCTGCTTCCATGTTCCTGCTCTGAGTTACTGCCCCAACTTCCTTCACTGAAGAACTGTTATCTGGTGGTATCAAATGAAATGACACCTTTCCTCCCTAAATTGTTTTTGGTCATCTTTTATTTTTTTAGATCCATATTCTTCTATATCAGTAGACATATTTGCCAATATATTTACATATGGCATTCTATACTGCTTCCGGACCTCATGTCTTTGGGCACCGAAGTATATTATATACTTCTACTTGATCTCTATGCAGCTCCCATTTGCTCCCCCATTACTGCCCCATGGCTACTGGTTGCCTGTCCAATTCCCGAGCATTCTGTGAGCCCTGCATGCCAATGATAGGCCCTCATGTGGCCTCTTTCTTACCAATGACTCCTTCACACTTGGGGAGAAGAATGGAAAGAAAACAGGAATCCTTGTATTTTTATATGATTAAAAGTGACACAAATGCGATTTAGAGTCATTTCTATTGGAACAAAGGATGTACTAGCTCCTTTAATTACATGAATGGATATACTAGTGTCTTTGCTGTGAAGACACCATGACCAAAGCAACTCTTATAAAGGACATTTAATTAAGGCTGGTTTACAGGTTCAGAGGTTCAGTCCATTATCATCAAGGAGGGAAACCTGACAGCATCCAGGCCAGCATGGCCCAGGAGCTGAGAGTTCTATATCTTGATCGAAAGACTTCCAGAAGACTACTGTCTTCTAGGCAGCTAGGAGGAGGGTCTCATTGCCTACTACTATAGTGACATATTTCCTTCAACAAGGCTACACCTATTCCAACAAGGCCACCTGATAGTGCCACTCCCTGGGCCACACATAGTCAAACCACCAATACTAGCTTAATTAATATAGAAATACATATATGGCTCCTTTTAATAATTGTTTTAAGAATACCAGCTTGATTGTGTCCTACTGTTTGATATGCCTGGATGATTTCTGATCTGGGAGCTGAAATCAAAAAAAACCCCTCATATGTCCTAAGAACCTGAACATAGTCTGACTCCTGTTTCCTTCTCCAAAATCATCTTGTTTTTTTCTCTGAGTTCCATCGGTTTTCCAAAGCAGAGTCTTTCCAACTTCTTGCTTGGCTTGTGCAAGCCTGGCTCTTAGTATTGGAAGTATTGGAAGGGAATGGGGGAGAATGGTCTTAATATTCAGAATGCTGACTTCAATTAAATCCCCATTTTCATCTTGGCATCTCAGTGGTTCCTGGGCTGTCCTTGGCTTAAGTGTCTCCTCTCCCATCAGGGAAGAGCAAGCAACCTGGCAACTATGTTTCTTCTAAAAATGGTCAATCAGTCTTTTGGATTTCAACACTATACCCAAAGTCTTACTTTCAGCAATACATGGTACCTTCAAATCTTGAGTTATTTGGGATATGAAGTATAGATAGCCTCCTTGGTGTTTGGCTTTTTCTGATATATTGTCAGTTATTACTTATTTATTTATTTTCTAGTTTCCATAGTTTGTACAAACACATATGCATGTAAGTGCCTTGCCTTGCCCAATGATAATTCCTTTACCGTTTTTGAGATGTGGTAGGAAGGAATTAAGTGCATGTATTTGATCTACCAGATGAAACTTGGAAGTGGAATTGTTTTAAATAACAAACACTGGGTTCATTTTAAAGCCTATTCCATGAACAGAAATTGGATTTCATAGAAGCATGAAATATAACTGGAAATGTTCATTCAGTCCAGTGCTTCCTGTCTGTTCACTACCAGTTACCTCTTATATTACATAACCATACCTCTCTCCCCACCACCCTAACACTTGAAGACATTTTGACTTCAATCCTCAGTTTGGTCAACCTTGGTCAAATAATTTTCCAGACAAAGAGATTGAAATCAGGGGAAGAGAGGTATTTGCCAACAACTCATTCACCAATGAAGTTAGGGTGGACACCCAGGCCTGCTGCTTCTTAAACTATTGCTGCCTTTTGATGGAACACATCAAGTTTCTGTTATTTTTTTCTTCTTTTCTCCTTTCCTTTCTTCTTCTTTGACAAATTCATATAGGTATATAATGCACGGTGGTCATTTTCATACAGTCCCGTTCCACCCTCTCATCTCTTTCCTGCTGGAATCCTTCTTTTCCACAAGAAGCCCTCCTACTTTAATGTCTTTTTGTGGCACACTGAGTTTAATTAGCATTGCTTGCATGGGCATGGCTGAGGAATTATATATCACAGCAGCAGCCACTTATCAGAGGCTTTGCCACAGAAGAAAATGATCCCCCTCCCTCAGCAACCATTAACTGCCAACGATCCTTAAGGGAGGAGTAGAACATGCGGTTTCTGACTTCCAAAAACTGCTGGGCAAATGACAGAGACATTTCCTTCTCATTTTTATGTGTTTTTTCCTCATCAGTTTCATTAGTGACATTGAAACATGACTTCTGGTGCCTGGAAGGTCAATGTTTCCCTCCAAACCTTTGAAAGTCAAGCATTCAGTGAATCACTGGAAATTTCTCGGGGCCACTGATAGCAGAACTGTTTCTTTGAAACTGTAATGAATCTTTGATACCAAGCATGGAGAAAAAGCAGCCCTGGGAACATTTCAGAGGCAGCACCAGATCTTACTTAACCACCAGCCAATCAGTAAGGATATACTAAGGCACCTACTGTGAGCACTTTGCTGTGCTGAAAGTTACCAGGGTTACACAAGGTTGGTCTTGATGCAGGCCAGCTTAGGATCAAACTGCAGAAGGCACATCGGCGAATCAACCCAGCTTGGCCTGTCTTTAAAGGCAGGGTCTTTGTTTATTCCAAGTCTTGTGCACCTGGTCTCCTGCTGCCTACACATTAGCTGTCTATGGTTCAATTAAAGCTCCTTTGTTGTATTATTTCTTTCCTCTGAAGAAGAAATAAGGAGGAAGGCCTGAGTTGATGCAAACATGCTGTTCCCCTCTCTAGGAAAAATGATTGCAATTATTTGTCTGGAAACTCACTACTTTCTATAAAATTCTTTTATCCTGACAAAGGTTAAATTTTGCTCTTTTGAAACTATCTCCTACAAATGAGAAGGCTAACAATAAAACCCCTACTGTTTGTATAGACTTTGTAGTTTACCATGATCTTGTTTAATCTCCTATCTTGCCTTTTTTTCCCTCGGTTCTTTGTACACAAATGTTATTGATTCCTTCCAGAAGCAGCCATGTGCGGCAGGATAAACAGCATGAAACTAGAGTTTCAACACCCATGTTTTCAGCTAACTATGTGACTGCTCTTAGCAAGCTGCTCCCCCTCCCTGGCCTTAATTTGCCCACAGACAGAGGCAAGGGCTTGAATTCCACAGAATCTCGGTCACACCTCTAGTTTTTACTTGGAATAGAGTGTTATTGTGTGGTTTGTGCGGTGGGCGTGATTGTTCCAAACCAAAGGGCACCGGCAGGATGCAGTCTGATGATCAGGGACACAGGAGGAGTGATCTAGCAGCTGTGCACATTGATGGGTTCCTAACTCCCAGCCCTTAGATTTTCCCAGGCTGTTTAAGTTCATGATCCCAGGGACCTGCATGTCCACCCCCTACCACACACTATCTCATTCAGGGCTGTCTCCCCCTCCCCCACAGGGTCGGCTTTAAAGCCGGTGGAAGATTTTCAGTGGTCTCAGATCTTACTTCTCGCCCTCTTGACATCTAAGGACTGAAAAGAACTCGGGGTGCCTTCCTAGGCAGGCTTCCGGAGGCCGCAGCCTTCTGTCTTCCGGGGATTGGGGGCAGGAGGGCGGCTGAACGCTGGCTGTCATTGTTTGGGTATTGACTCAAAGGAGTCGGAGCTACAACGCACAGGAAAAAGGATGAGCTCATGACAGCTAAATGAAAAGATTCTTATCTTGGAAACAGCGGTTTCTTATGCAAAACAGGGGGTGGCAATGTGCCCCACAGAGTACATTCAACAACAGGGATTTCAAACAAGAAGCTATTTTGCATACCTACGGGAGCAGTAATGGGCCAGATTGTTCATTAATTAAAAAGAGGGGAGGAAGGCAGTGAACCCCCCCCCCCCACTCACACTTGCTGCAGAACTGAAATCATTCTTTTTGCCTCGCCGCCCCCCACCCCGCCCCAGTCCCAGTTGATCAGCTGAGAGACAAATGCTTTTCCACTTCAGCCACCCCTGGAGAAAGGAGGGGAAGGCTGAGGCTGAGGGAAGGGTTGGGTAGGGAGAAACTAGAAGTCACAGATAAATAGAACGGACTTGATCTCTCAGCCATGTCTATTTGGTGTTGAAATGTATTGTAGGGAAGTCATGGAGTTTTGTTGCTTTCTTTTTTCCACCCAGGAGATTTACCTTCCAGTTCTGTTTGATTTGTATGAAAGAACTCTGAAAAAAAAATCCTTCACTGGAGAGAAAGAGAGAAATGAAAGGGGGAATCAGGAATATGCCCTTTGACTGTGGGTCTCTATTTCCCCAACTTTGACATGTATTCCCCCCAGGGGAGGGAGGGGGTTGAGACTAGAATTATGGCTGTCCTGGAAATTCCAGAATGTGGGTCACCCACTAAATGGGTGCCCATAAATGGGGCATAGAGTTGAATGTGGTTGCATATGGGAGGCACCAATACCACCCACACATCCTTCCTACCAGCCAGGCTGCTTCGTCCTTCCGTCTCAGTCTTCTGATTTAGGAATCAGTGTGGCTATTACTTGTCAAGTACATTCCTCCACCTTGCCTACTACCTTCTCTCCTCTCATGGCATGTTATTTTGTTCACATGTTTGAGCTTCTAAAGAGATGGGCGGGTAATTTTGCTCTTGTTTTAGAAATAAGGGAACTGGCCAGCTTGAGACCTATTGTTTCAGATTAACAGAAGTGGAGGAAACTAATAAAGGCACTGGAAGATGATGACTGCATAGCTACCACTGGCTGCAACTCTGGAGCAAAATAAGAGGTATGTGACTACACAAGAAGAGGGTGCCTTGGAATGCCATTGCACTGCAACAAAGTCAACAATCATGGGAAAGCCAGAAATATTGGTCTCTGGAAGTATAGGAGAAAGAATAAATCCCTGTAGTGTGGCAGAGAAAGGGGAAAGATGCCCCAGAGTGGTCTCACTAGGCAAAAGAGGCGAGGAGTCCTTGTAAGCCTCCACAAATGCAGACTTTTCTACTTTGCAAAACTATTGCAGAGCCATAGCAACAAAAACATCATGACATCATACATAGCAAACATGTTGACCAATAGAATAAAATAGAAGTACTAGAAATAAATCTATGTAGCTACAACCATTCAGTTCGTCACAATAGTGCCAAAACCATATGTGGTGGTTTGAATGAGAATGGCCCTCACAGGCTCACACTGGAGGGGTCTAGCAGACCTGAACATGGTAAACATGGCTCTAGCAGACCTTACTTTTCCTGCATTTCCTCTGGCTAGCTAAACTGTTAGATTAAATTCCTAAAGCTAACCCCCACTGTCTATTCCCTTATTTTGACATCTCCTCTCCCTGAGGCTGGCCACCAATATCCAGCTATCGAAAGCCCCCATTTGGCTACCCTAATTAACGTGCCCAATCAAAACAAACTAACTCAGTCTAGCACAGAGTTTCCCCTTTTCCCTTTATAAACTGTCATTTGCCTATGGACCATATTGTCTCTTCTCGATCCAGAGGCAATCTTTGACCTCCCCTCCTAGGGTAAGTGTCCCTTCTTCCCTCCCTTGATTCTGTTGCTTTCTGCCTCACTCTCTATCTTCCTTTTTTTTGGTCATTTATTCCCTGCCCTTTGTCCCTCTGGAGCAAATAAATCTCCTTGGTGCTGTGAATTTGGTCTTGGGGTATCTTGTGCTAATTCTAGTCCTTTCAAATATATTTGAATGCTTGGTTTCTAGTTGGTGGAACTGCTTAATAATAGGAGGTGTGACCTTCTTGGAAGAGGTATGTGACTGGGGCTTGGCTTTTCTTTCTTTCTTTCTTTCTTTCTTTCTTTCTTTCTTTCTTTCTTTCTTTCTTTCTTTCTTTCTTTCTTTTTTGGTTTTTTTTTTCAAGATAGGGTTTCTCTGTATAGCCCTGGCTGTCCTGGAACTCACTCTATATACCAGGCTGGCCTCGAACTCAGAAATCTACCTGCCTCTGCCTCCCAAGTGCTGGGATTAAGGCGTGTGCCACCCAAAGGACTCTCTCATCATTTCCTGTTGGCTTTCTCTTCCTCCTATCTGTGGATCAGGATTAAGCTCTTAGGTATTGCTTCAGTCTGCCTGCCTCTGTGATCCCCACCAGTGAGGCCATAAACTTGAACTCTTTAAATGTAAGCTTCCAGTAAACTATTTCTTCTATAAAGTTGCCTTAATCAATGGAACCTTGTCATGGCTATAGAAAAGTAATTAAGACACTATATGTGAAAGAAAAAAACAGCTTTAAAAATGTTTGCTGAGAATACTAGAAGAGTAAAACTAGTTATTTATATCAACTTGCACAGAATAATCACCTCAAATTGGAGGAAAGACCTTAATGTAGAACTGAAAACATTGAAACTGCCGGGGGTGGGGGTGGGGGGGGCATTTCAACGAATAGGTGTAAGAAACGCTTTCCCTTTTCTGGGTGTGCTAGAATGGATGTGTTTCTCATGATCTGATGCCACATGACTGACATCATCACAGATGCCAGAAAGGGCATCCTCAAGCAGTTGCCCATTGAGCAGCACCTGTAAAAACATGACCAATAGATCATTGAGGATGGAAAAACTCTGGGTTAGTGTGACTTCCACTGCCAAGGTCCAGCCTTGGCTTGGAAAAGGGTTCTGAGGAAGTAGTGTCTGGGAGCCTTGCAAAGAACAACTCAAAATCAAATCATGCTTTACAAGCTGACAGCCTATGTTCTGCTTGAGACAGCTTTCTCTTGAAATTCTAAAGCCTCAGCGGGGTGGTGTTGGTGCATGCCTGTAATCCCAGCACTCTGCAGGCAGATTTCTGAGTTCGAGGCCGGCCTGGTCTACAGAGTGAGTTCCAGGACAGCCAGGACTATAGAAACCCTGTCTCGAAAAAACCAAAATAAAAAAAAAAAACAAAAAAAAAAAAAAGAAAAAAAGGAAAGAAAGAAAGAAAGAAAGAAAGAAAGAAAGAAAGAAAGAAAGAAAGAAAGAAAGAAAGAAAGAAAGAAAGAAATTCTAAAGCCTCTCTGGATAACTCATCTCCTGTAGATAAAAAAGCCCAGTCTTTTATTTACATTTCAATTCAGTCATTATCCCAGGTTCCCTTTTGATTATACCATGAGTCTGCATCCCAAGACTTCTTAATTCTTAGAAACAGCAAGCACTTTTTTATGGGGGGGGGGGCACAGGGTTGTTTTGAGATAGGGTTTCTCTGTGTAGCCCTGGCTGTCCTGGAACTCACTCTGTAGACCAGGCTGGCCTCAAACTCAGAGATTCATCTGCCTCTGCCTCCCAAGTGCTGGGATTAAAGGCATGCTCCACCACTGCCCAGCCACAGTCTCTGTGGATTTATATGAGTTAGTACTCTGTGTCTGAAGGACATTCTTTCTCTGGAGTCATCTGTCACCTCTTGTTCTTAAAATCGTTTCCATTTTATCTTCTTAATAGCTCCTTGATCCTTGACAGAGGTGTAATGAACACATACCACTTAGGACTGAGTGTTCCAATGTCTCTCTTTCTCTGTACATGGTCCAGTTGTGGGTCTCTAAACTGCAAAAAGAAGCTTCTCTGATGGAAATGGAAATTAAAACAACCCTGAGATTTCACCTCACACCAGTCAGAATGGCTAAGATCAAAACCTGCCTTTACCTTTGCTCATCTCTTTAATTGGCACATTGGATTGGGTGCCCAAGCCTTGCCTATAGGGATTGCTTAAGTAGAAGGTTTTACCCTAAAATTCCAGTTCTAACAACTGAGATTGCATATGACTAAAAACCTTTATCACAACAAAGGAAACAATCAAGAGTAAAGAGATAACCTACACAGTGGAGAAAAATTTTTACCAGCTGATCATTTTTTGGACAAGAGATTAGAATCCAGAATATGTAAAGCATTAAGAAAATCAACCCCCCAATAATATAGTCAATTAGTGGACAAATGAACTCATAGGCCCTTTTCAAAAGAGAAATAGCCAAAGTATATATGAAAAATTATTTAGCATCTCTAGCAATTAGGGAAATGCAAAGTAAAAATAAATTAAGCTTCCATCCCATCATAGTCAGAATTACTATATCAAGAAAACATAAAACAGTGAATGCTGGAGGCAATATAGGGAAAATAAAAGTTCATACAATGGTGCTGAGAGTGAGAAGCAGTACAACCAAACACAGCAACAGCAGTACAACCAAACACAGCAACAGCAGTACAACCAAACACAGCAACAGCAGTACAACCAAACACAGCAACAGCAGTACAACCAAACACAGCAACAGCAGTACAACCAAACACAGCAACAGCAGTACAACCAAACACAGCAACAGCATGAAGAGCTTCCTGCTTAGGAACCTCTACTCATGTGTTCTCTCTCTCTCCCTTCCTTCTTTTCTCTCTCCCCCCTCCCCTCCCTCCCTCCTTCCTTCCTACCTTCCCTCCTTCCTACCTTCCCTCCTTCCTTCCTTCCTTCCTTCCTTCCTTCCTTCCTTCCTTTCTTTCTTTCTTTCTTTCTTTCTTTCTTTCTTTCTTTCTTTCTTTCTTTCTTTCTTTCTTCCTTCCTTCCTTCCTTCCCTTCTTTCTCTCTCTCCTCCCCGCCCCCTCCCTCCTTTCTTTCTTCCCTTCTTCCTTTCTTTCTTTCTTCCCTTCTTCCTTCTTTCCTTCCTTCCTTTCTTTCTTTTTTTCTTTTTTCTTTCTTTCTTCTCTTTCTTTCTTTCTTTCTTCTCCTTCCTTCCTTCCCTTCTTTCTCTCTCCTCCCGCCCCTCCCTCCCTCCTTTCTTTCTTCCCTTCTTCCTTTCTTTCTTTGTTTCTTCCCTTCTTCCTTCCTTCCTTCCTTCTTTCCTTCCTTCCTTTCTTTCTTTCTTCCTTCCTTCCCTTCTTTCTCTCTCTCCTCCCGCCCTCCCTCCTTTCTTTCTTCCCTCCTTTCTTTCTTTCTTTATTTGTTTCTTCCCTTCTTCCTTCCTTCCTTCCTTTCTTCCTTCCTTCTTTTCTTTCTTTCTTTCTTTCTTTCTTTCTCTTTCTTTCTTTCTTTCTTTCTTTCTTTCTTTCTTTCTTTCTTTCTTTCTTTCTTTCTTTCTTTCTTTCCTTCCTTCCTTCCTTCCTTCCTTCCTTCCTTCCTTCTTTCTTCTTTCTTTCTTTCTTTCTTTCTTTCTTTCTTTCTTTCTTTCTTTCTTTCTTTCATTCTTTCTCTCTCCCCTCCCACCCTCCTCCTTCCTTCCTTCCCACCCCCTCCCTCTTTCCCTCATTCTCTCTTCTCCTCCCTCCCCTTTTCTTTTATCTTCTCTTCCTCCTTCCTTCCTTCCTTTCTTCCTTTCTACTATTGAGATACATCCATAGCCTAGTTTGCCAATTTCTTTTTTTCTTTTTGAAAAGTTAAAATTTCCTTAAATATTATTCCTGGTACCACTACCACAATTTACAGGGCAATATACCTGATGTAATGAAAAGAAAAAGCAAAGACAAAGCTACAACAGATCAAAGACTTCAGGAATGTACATCTAATTAACACTACACTGCATTAATCAATAGCTGTCCCTTTTGCAAACTGGCTATGATGGACCTGAACAGGAAGGGTTTCCTGTTTAAGCTGCAGTGACTTTCCTGACTGTGGATCATTGTTCCTTCTGTGGCAGATTTTCACAGTTTCTCTAATGTGTTTGGGACGACTGTCTTAAAGTGACCAGCAGCTTTCCTGACAACTCCTCGCTCTCCCTCCTGCTGAGAACTGTAGCCATTTCTGTTTTATTTTAAAACCTTCTGCTACCATATCCACCACGTCCACATCCAGATCCATAGCCACCACCATAGGGACTGTCTGAGCTTCTTCCACCCAAACTGCCCTCCTTCATGGGTCCATAATTTGATTGTTGCTGTCAACTATAATTTCCAAAGTCATTATAGTTCTTACCACCACCAGAGTTACTTCCACCAATATTTCCTCCTTCATTGTAACCATCATATCCTCCTCCTCCACCACCATATCCACCACCTTGGTTTCCATATCCTTGTGTACCACCTCCATAACCTCCTCTGCTACTGTAACCAGGACCACCACCATAGTTGCCACCATCACCTCCAAATTCGTTATATCCACCATCACCACCTCCATAACTACCTCTGCTGACACCACCTCCACCTCCATAGCCTCCTCTTCCACCAAAGTTTCCTCCACCACCTCCAAAGTTTCCTCCATTCCCCATAAAGTTGCCAGACCCACCTCCACAACCCCCTCTGTGATCCAGCGGACTGCATCTCATGTTTAGAAAGGGCCTTTTCCACTTCACAATTGTGCCCATTAATAGTGTGGTGTTTCTTGAACAACAATTTTATCAACTGTATCGTGATCATCAAAAGTTACAAAAGCAAATCCTCTATTTTCTCCACTCTGCCTGTCTTCCATAACTTCTATGGTTTCAATCTTGCCATATTTTCAAAGTAGTCTCTCAGATTATATTCTTCTGTATGCTCTTTAATACCACCAACAAAAATTTTCTTCACCGTTAAATGGGCACCAGGCTTTACAGAATCCTCTCTAGAGGATTCTTTGGTTCCACCACATGGCCGTCAACCTTGTGTGGCCAAGCACACATTGCAGCACCCACCTCTTCAACACAAGAGTCAATCACAAAACCAAAGCCCCTGGAATGCTAATGTTTGGGGGATCTCCCATTACCACACAGTCTGTGATTGTGCCCCATTCTTCAAATTGTTCTTTTAAGCTGTCATCTCTGGTTCAAAGCTCAGACCACTTATGATAAACAGTTTCCTCAGCTGCTCTGCTTCCTTTGGAGTCAGGCTGGGAGTGACTGGGCATCGGTTTTGCCTCCATGTTGAGATAGGACTTGCCTCTTCCAACTCGAGTTCAGTATCCCAAATTCCTAAAAGAAAAAAAATCTGGAAGTTTCACTAAGATTATGTTGATCTATAGACCAGACTAGGAACAACTGTGATCTTAAACTCACTGAAACTACTATCCATAAACATGGTATTCGTCTCCACTTGTTTAGCTCTTCATTTCATCAATACATTGTAGTATTTCTAAATTCACATATTGAACAAACTCTGTTAGATTTATTGCTAAATATTTCATTTGAATTCTATTATTGAAAACAATACAAATTGTGGATTTTCAACTTTTTTCGATATTATTATGACTTTTATATTGACCTTATATCTTATGACTTTGCTGACATTTATTTTTTTGTATTTTGGTTCTGAGGATTGAATTTATAGTCATTGCATAAGCAAGGCTCTTATGCAATGACCAAACCAAGATGTTGGGACTCTTTATGGAGGTGATCGTGACATATATGAATAAGAACAACCTTATTTCTTCAATATCAATTTATATCTTTTGTTTTTTATAGCAACTCATATTCTTTTTTGCTTAATTTCCTTGGCTAAAACTATGAACTAGCAAGAACAGACACTTTGTCCTTTCTCTGGTATCTTAGAGGAAGAAAGTTTAAGTGTGATATTATTTGTGGGTTATTCATAGATATTCTTCAATTCTTAATTTTCTGAGAGTTTTAAAGATATCACAAATTAATCTTTTGTCAATTGTATTTTCTGCATCTATTGAGATGCTGTGTGGTTTTTAATTTCAAAGTTTGATGCCATGGTAAATTATACTGAGTGATTTTTAAAATTTTAATCAGGCTTGTGTTCTTAGGATAAATTTTATTTGACTGTGAAGTAATGTCCTTTCATATTTATTGCTGGATGTGACAGGTCAGTATTTCTGGGTGGATTATCTGTTGCATGGTCATGAAGGATGTCCTTCAGCAGACTTCTTGCAGCAGCTTTGCTATGATATTGAGTGTGTTAGAAATGATTTTCAAGCTGGGTGATGATGGCATATGCCTTGCCTTTAATCCCAGTGCTCAGGAGGCAAAGGCAGGTGGATCTCTGAGTTTGAGGCCAGCCTAGTATACAGAATGAATTCCAGGAAAGCCAGGGCTGCACAGAGAACCTTGCCTCGAAAAAACAAACAAACAAAAAAAAACAAAACCAAAAACAACAACAACAACAACAAAAAAACTAAAACCAAAAACAAGAGAGGCAGAGACAGAGACAGAGACAGAGAAGAGGTTTTTTAAGTAGTGGGGCAAAATAATGATATAAGAATGTAAAGTTTCTCTTGCTTGAGTTTACTTACTGTTAGCTTGCAAAACCACATTTGACCTCTCTTCCTATAACTAAAGATGGTGAGTCTTGCAACTGCTTAGAATTTGTTTGTTTCCTTTCTGTACCCTTCTTGCAAGCTAAGCATACAATGCATAAAAGCAGCTTACTTTCTGCCCGTGATAGTCAGCTAATTAGATATGCTAGATGATCTATGGTCACATATTTTCTATCATTAAGGTTCACTTGAATAAGCCCCAGAGGGCCAGGCCAGTGCACATTGTCACCACTGTTGAAGGCTTGTTGGGGGGCAGTGAATGGGAGCCCTTCTAAATCGGCACCTTTGCTTAGTAAAGATCAGAGAGTTCTCTATAGTACCCTGAGTATTTAACAAGCATTTGATGCTGAGTAATGATTACAGCTGTACATAAAATAGAAAGATTAGAGTCTCAGTTGCCTGCTTAATATGTAAATGTATCCAGTTATGTGTGAGTGCTTTTAATGAAGTAACTTGCACTTCTGTTTCCTACATTGAGAGTGATTGATGAAAAAATACTTTACAATGCCATCAGAAACTAGCAGCCAGCAGGCCATTTCAAAGAGCCTATGGTTCTGCCTGGCCTGGGGCTAGGAGGACTTGGTTTTAGCTTGGTTTCGCAGCTGGTTTCTGCTTCCCTTAGCATTCACAAGTAGATTTTCTTATCTACATCTGATCTTAAATTGTTGTTAATGAAGGCTTGTGACCAGATTCCACTCACCTTCATATCTACAATTTGTATCTTCCAACATACAGATATGGATGATAAAAAGTAGCAGCCCCCAGCTTCTGTGTGGAATGTTCAGTTTATATTACTTCCTTCATTTATCACAGCAAAATCTGGAAAGAGTGCCCTTTACATACCATTGCTTTACAGAGGGAGAAGCAGAGGACCAGAGGTGGGAAGTCCTGTACCAGTTCTTGCCCTTTTACTTATGGGCTAGACTGGGATTGAAATTCAGATCTCCATGGCTATGTTTTGTAAGCTATTATTATACCTCACTGTTAAGGACAGTGAAGTTTATCTGCAAGTGTTTCTCCTTTATGTATTTGTAACTATGTAAGCTTAGAAAGCTGAAGAGTGTTCTGTGTAATTACAGTGAAGCCCTAGATGTAGACAGAAACGAATTGAATAAGCATATGGACACACACACACACACACACACACACACACACACACACACGGGTGGAAATTGATTTCCATAAAGGACAGTGGTTTAAATGCCATGGTATTTTGAAATCTGACTTAAGAGCATTTTAATTTTACCCATTGTTTCTGGTCATGAGGAGCTTCAGTTCTTTGGCAATGGTTTCACAGTGGCCAATGAGTGTTACTCTACTAAGTGTGTCTTGTTGGAAAAATAGTAGCACACACAGCAGGCACATCTTGAATTTTCACACACACACACACACACACACACACACTCCTCATAGTTGTACTCAGCGATTCCTTATTATTTCTATTTCACAAATAAATAAACGGAGTCACAAAGGGGTCTGCTAGGTTAAGACTCCTAACAATGGGTAAAACTGAGATTGAATGTACAGAGTAGTAACTCTAGACCTGTGTTTTTTTTTTTTTCCTGCACTAGCTACATGTGACTATGAAGGGAATGAAATTCATTATTAAAATGCACTTTTCTTGTTTATGCTACATTTCACATGCTCAAATGCCACACGTGGGAAGTGACTGCTGTGTGGGATGATGGCTCTGCAGTATATGGCCATCATCACAGAGAGCTCTATTATACAGTACTAGGCCAGTTCCTGTGCTTTTAAAAAGTCAAATGGTTCCTGCATATTGTAGCTGCCACAAAAGAAAATCTGAGTATAACTCTCCTATGTTCTTTGTTCATTTCTGGTTTTCTTTCTTCCCAGATTGATGTTCCTTTCCTTTTGAGATTGATTGATGTGCAAGATACTTTTTTTGGTCAGTTAGAAACTAGGTTGTGGGGGTGCTGGAGAGACAGATCAGCCATTAAGAGTTCAAACTGCTCTTGCCAAGGACTCAAGTTTGATTCCCATTACCCATATTAGGCAGTTTATAAGCACAGTAATTCCAGATCCAGGGGATCTGATACCCTCTATGAAATTCTGCTGTGGGCACTCACACATTTATACACATAATAGTAATAATAATAATGATGATGATAATAAAACAACCTGTGTTCTAAGGCACTGAGTACTGAGCAGGTGAGGAAGCTTGCTACCAGGCCCGACAACCTAAGTTTAGTTCCTCAGCCCCACATGATGAAAAGAGAAAACTGACTCTGTCAATGTGTCCCCTGACCTCTATGTACATGCTGTACCATGCATGTGTTTGTATGTGTGCATATATAAAAAATAACTAAGAGTAAAAATTAAAATATGCTAAGCTTTAACCTATCATCTTTATTTTGACATAGTAAGTATATTCAATTGTGGGAAAATTAAAGCAAAAATAGAATGTTTTATTGGCCAAAGACATTTCTGTGACCATTTTCATATAAATAAATTTGTAAATTTTTGGTTTTGTTTTGTTTGAGACAGGGTTTCTTTATAAAACCCTGACTGCTCTAGATCTTGCTCTGTAGACCTATGGAAGCTGGCCTTGAACTCAGAGATCTGCCTGCCTCTGCCTCCCAAGTATTAGAATTTAAGGCACGCACTACCACCACCTAGCAATTTTTCATTTTTTAAAACAAGGTTTTGATATGTCTATAGTTCATGTTGACTTTGAGCTCATATTGTAACCCAGGCTCTTCTCACAGGTTTGCTACTTCTCCAGCCTTGTGACTGCTGAGATCAGAGGCAATCTTCACTCTGTCCAGTCATACAGTTCTTTAATGTGTGAACATTACTAGTAAGACATCCCAACTTCTTATACATCACACACTCATTTGTGGAGTAAAATATCAATTTATCAGTGAGGATGTTGATTTTTCAAATGGAATGAGTATGATATTAGAAATTAAAACATTCAGTTATATTCCAATAAATAAACAGGATAATTTAAAAAGGAAATGTACTCATTGGTCCAGGCTTCCTTACTAACCGTGTTGATCACCACCACCACTCAATTCCAGAATTTTTTTTTTTTTTTGTTTTTTGTTTTTTGTTTTTCGAGACAGGGTTTCTCTGTGTAGCCCTGGCTGTCCTGGAACTCACTCTGTAGACCAGGCTGATCTCGAACTCAGAAATCCACCTGCCTCTGCCTCCCAAATGCTGGGATTAAAGGCGTGCACCACCATTGCCTGGCTTCTGGCATTTTTAAAAACTGTTTTAGACTTATTTTAGATGGATGAGTATTTTGCCTGCATGTATATATGTGTAGCACATATATACTAGATGTGAGGATTAAGCTGCAGACAGTACCTTAGTGGCCGCCGAGGTATGCTACATAGATCACGCCATGCAACAGATCTAACACAAGGAATTTCTGAGGGGAGAGGGTAAGTAAGGCCATCTTGGAGTGGGGATGTGAGAGAAAGCTAGAGACAGAGAGACTGGGAGGAAGAGAGGATGAGAGGAAGAGCCGGGATGTCAAGAGGGGCCTTTTGAAGGTGTGTGCGTCACTTAGGAAACCAGACAACTTGTACTGACAGTGGGGATGTGCTGCACCTGAGACCAGTGGGCAAGGATGTAAGCCGCTGAAGGCAGGCTGGGAGGGTTCCTGATTTATAACAGGAGTGTCTGTGGAGCTCAGAAGAGGGCACCCAATCCCTGGAACTGGACTTATGGATGGTTGTGAGCATCAGTGGGGATGGATCAAACCAGGGTATTCTACAAGAGCAACACGTGCTTTTAGCCACTGAGCGATCTCTCCAGCCCCTTCAACATTGGCTTGACATTTCAAAAAGTTAATTATTTTTTAAAAATTACATATAATTGTGTGTGTGTGTGTGTGTGTATACATGTGCCGTAGTATATATGTGGAGGTCAGAGGAGTTACTCCTTTCTTTTCACTGCTGAACCACCTCACAGGCCTCTGCCCAGCCATTGGCTATACAGCAATCCTTTATTGCTAATCAAATGTAGCTGGGGGTGGGGACCCTCAGCATCCGGGAACTTGGCCTTTTGGGCACTTGAATTAAGACAGCATTAGAAATACTCCCTAACAGTTCAGTGTCTCTCTTTTCTGGAAATAGAAAGGCTCTCCCGCATTTCTTTTTGTTCGCATTTCTTTTTGTTGCTGACCAAGGCCCATATATGTAGACAATTATTAACAAAGAAATCAACGGTGCTTTCTACACTGCCCTGTGTTCTAACATCCTGAGCCCAGCTAACCTTCCTGATTGGTGATGCTTATGGAGACAGAATCATTATTTTAGGACCATGAAATACCTGGAACAACAGGTTCAATCTGGGCTTTAGTTCATAGGAAGAGTTTATTCACAGAATGGTTAGTATGCCTGGTTTAGGAGGAAACCCTGGGAAGATGTGTTGCTGCTCAAGGCTAGGTAGGAAGCTGAAAGACCTCATAGGGGTAACCAAGGTGAACGGATTGCTTTTGAAACATGATTCAAGGATGCTGTGGGCTTTCTGAACATAGAAACAGGATACCAAGGCTATTTTGCAGAAAGACTTCCATTATGTACTAGTATAGTCTGTGAGGGATATTTCCTTAAAGACAGAGCCCTGAATATAATGAAGCAGAGCTTTTTAATACGTTTCCTTCCTTTTTGTCTTCTGTACATGGTGACTTCCACTCTAATTGCATGCTTTAAGCTACTGAACAGAGAATGTAGAGGATAGGGAGGAGCTTACAGGAGAGTTGCTACACAAACACACTAACCAGACCATGTAGCTGTTCCCTAATTTTCCCCCTTAGCTTTGGGTTCATCTACTACAATGAAATATTTATTCTGCCAATTAACCGATATATGGTCCTTCTCTTTCCAATAAATGTTTAAAATAAGCTGGTCACAACCCCAAGTGGGTTGGAACCACGTATCTGCTTTGCTGTGAGTGATGATCAGCTGGTGGTCACCCCCCACCCACCCACCCACCCACCGCTAGTTCCTACCACACAGAAAGATCTAGAGCAAACACTGAGTTATGCTTTGTTCAACGCTGAGACCTTCAGCAATCTTCCTGTCAGAAGTATCCTGACAACAAAGTTCCAACAAGGAGGGCCAGTTCTTAGGAGAGACTCTTGTTTCTTTATTAAGTTACTTTATTAAGGAGCTACCAGCAACCTGGTTAGGATGCTGGGACAGGCCTGGGTTAGTTCAGCTATAGTTGGTTAAATGAAGCCCTATTCCAGCAGAAGTCATTCCTTCCAGGAGTCTATTGAACCAAAAATATTCTGACACTTAGAAGCAAGTAGTAGGAAGTATGATTCTTCAAGATTGTTGTCCCAGGAAGAGGCTGAGCTCAACTTGAACTACTAGGAGGACAAATGGAGATGTATAGCTAGCCGATGATCATTTCCAACAGGAATTTGATTAGACATTGAGAGCTGGGGATTTATGCCAAACGGACTGGAAATGATTCTTAGTAAAAATGTGTGCACCCCTCCCTTTCCGGCATTGAGAATCAAGTGCAGGGCGTCAGGATATTCTGACTTGGATATTAATGGTGGAAAGTTGAAGAATTGATCAGCTCTCAAGAATGATCAGGGTAGAGATACATTTGCTAGCAGGATTCTTTGCTAAAGGTAGGCTAAGGACCAAGCCAAGGATAAGAACTTGTTAAAAAGAGAGCTTAGCGGCAACTGAATAAAGTCTAATCAAGGAGGAAACCTTGTTGTTCCTAGTCTACTGGATGGAGGGTTATTATTAGGTCTGACAGTTGCTATGGCGGGAACTCAGGGTGTTCCCTCGGAATGCAAGTCTGGTCTGGGAAAAGGTTCCCAAACAGAAAATTGGAACCCTCTTCTCACCTAACTACAAATGTCAGAAAGATATAAATGAATGTGGCCAATCAAAATGGAACTGCCTTCCTGAAAATCCACCTTACCATCAGGACCAAGCATCAACCAATTAGAACTGTCATATGCTGTATGGAAGGAAATTGCTTACATGGAGACCCAATCTAACCAAAAGTGGAAAATGCTCCAAAATGAAAAATGCCAGTTTGTATTCCTGTGGATAGTTCTATTATTGCTTTATTTACGGAATTCTTTGTTATAGACTAAGGAAGGTTGATAAAAAACCTGTAACATTTTTGTCTAGCTGTAGAGTGAATTTTCTCTGTACAGATTGGCCTACCGGATCTGTTTTACTCCTAAGGATGCAATGTCGAGAATCAGAGCTGGTGCCAGTGTGCGCTGCTGATTAGAATCTTCTGAACTTTGAAAACTCTAAGCTTGATCCTTACTAAGCCCTTGTCAATGAAGGAGGAATGAGATAACTATATGTTTAACATGCTTTCCTGGTGATTCTCATTAGCAGCTTGGCATGGGGCCATAGGCTTGCATTGTAGGCTGACTAAACACAGTGCAGGCCTGTTGGGGAGGGAAGGGGATGAGGGAAGGCTGAAGGGGATTCCTTGATCCCTTTCTCCAACAAGGGCTCCTGCCATATTTGGAGGGCTCAAGATCTGTGTGCTTATGGAAATGGTGAATGAAGTGAAGATGGCAGAAGCTGCTGCATTGGCTTTTTAGGCCTCCCCTCTGGGGCTTCTGTTGTTCTTCAGACATCTGGACCTTCACTTTCTTTCCAGTCTTTTCTGAATTAAATAAAGCCTGCTCTTTTAAAAGAGGCTGGTTAATAGACAATGATCCTAACATTGTAATGGGGAAGTGGACACAAAGTGGACCAAGAAGCTATTTGCAATTAATGCCTGTTGGGAAAGGGAAAATCAGTCCCCCCCCCCCCCATGCAGTGTTGCTGGGTGTACCACGGCAGAGCAGGCCCCAATGTGCATGCGGGTGTGTGTGTGTGTGTTCGTGTTCTGCTTTGTTCTGTCTGGGTATTTTTTGTGGTGTGTGTGTATTACTGATTCGATTTTTTCTTTCCTTTTTTAGTTCGTCTGTTTTTTTTTTTTTTTTTAGTTCTTTTTTGTTGAGAGAAAGAGAGGGAAAGAGCGAGAGAAAGAACATAAAGTTGGGTGAGTAGGGAGGTAGGGAAGCGATCTGAGAGGAGTTGGAGTGGGGGAAAGAATACAAGAGGTGAAGGGGAGAAGGGAGGGGCCGTGGGAAGGGGGGCACTGGGAGGAGAGGGAGCCTGCAATCCGGATGTGAATACATAAATAAATTAGTGGAAAAATATGTTGTATGAAAAAATTAAAAATTAAAAGGAGGCTGACTGGTTAAGGGCTGGTGAAATATTGCCGTGGTAGAACAGATCGGAGGCCCTGGGTTCGATTCTAATGAATAACAAACAAACAAACTAACAAACAAACAAGAGCCTGGCTAAATATTGCTCACTAAGGTTTACGTTGTGGATAAAGGAAGAGTGAAACTTAGCCGATCAGATGCTCCAGAGTACAGAGATGCAGACACTTGCAGGAGAGGGCAGCAAGGAGTCAAGTGGGTCTTCAGATGGGTGTTTGTGTAGAGGCAGGAGCCGGGGCTTGCTGTTTGTCTTGCCTTTACCTGAAGTCAGCTCATATATTTTGACTGTGCCCAGGTTTACAGGACTTTCTAAGTGCTGTCAGTCAGTTTTCTATCCTTTTCCTGAACGGACAGGAAAAAAAAAAAGAAAGAAAGAAAGAAAGAAAAGAAAGGTTCAAAGCTAAACCCTGACTCCCAGGTAAGATGCAACCCTTACTGAAATAGCACAGTGTCAGCAGAACATGGTCTTACTGGCTCATTATCAGGCAAGGTCAGGATATTATTTCTGGAAGCTTCTGAAAGCCACAGCCTGTTAGGGGAAAAAACCTTCTCTAGGATTTCATACAGCTTGCTCTCCCTTGTTCTCTCAGGCGCTCCCGTTGGCTGGGCTCCTTTTCTTCCTTTTCTTGGGCCTCCTTTTAAAATGCTAATGAAATTTGCTTGATCTCTGCTTCCTCCGCCGCCCCCCCAACCCCCAGCTAATTTGGGAGATCAAGAAAGGGAGCTGATAACTTTAAAAGATGGGCTTGTCTTTCCACCTGAGCTACCTTTGTATCTCAGTCCCCTTTTAAGCAGGAAATGGTGTCGGGGGCCCTAAACACCAACATATATAACGTTGATTGTATTCTGCATAACAAATTGGATTAGGATAATTACCACACAGATGTTAAAAAACCCTGAATGCAAATCAATGCAATTAGTCATGACTTAATATACTATAATTCGCACGTTGGAAAGTCTTATTGTGATTATACTATTTTAGAACTAAATGCTTTAACCGAAAAGGGGAAAGAAAAGAATGCTTTTGCTCTGGTGGTGCACGTGCTCTGAACAAGAAACTGTCTTATGCTAATCCGAAATTTCACTACTCAGAATTCCTATTAACTAATCAGATCCTTCCATTTCTCTTGCCCCCCCCCTTTGTATAGAGAACTGCAGTTTCTTTAGCAAGACGATTTTCATGCGCAATTCGACTTGAATGCCACCATTATGAACAAAAGGATCTGCACACGGATGCTTTTGACAAACCCGAGGCTCGGTGGTGGGGGGCAGCCTCTCCCCTCCCTGGATGGACTCTGAAACAAAGCCAAGTGTAAGCAATTAAAATGAGTCCAAGTAGCCCTGCTGTAAGAAGACCTGTCAGAAGGGCAGTGGGCTCTGATCTGTCACAAAGGATTGTGCAGCTTGAGGGGCGCGGAGTGAGCAGGGGCGAAACTGCTGTTTAGAATCCCTCTTTCAGACTGCGCATCCAAGTGTGGGCTGTATCAGTCAATGAGAAGGTGCCTTTATCTAATTCACAGGAGCTGCCTTCTACAGATGGGCCAATAGTTGAATCACAGAGGAAAACGTAAAAGAAAACGAATGCCCTCTCCAGAAACAACAGTAGTTGGGACCCCTTGAGTTAGAACAGTGGCTACAGATCCAGTTCCCAAAGTCAGTCAGGGACTGAGAAATAAAACTTGTATTTCAGGATAGATACCTATCTTTTTTGTGGTGGCTATACTGGGAATGAAACCCCGAGCCTGTGTGCGTGTGGCAGGCATACACTCTAACTTAGGTCTCTTTTTATATTCAAGACAGGATCTCACTAAGTTACTCAGGCTGCTCTTGAACTTATTCTACAATTCTGATGGATTTGAACATGTTCTTCTGACTCAGCCTCCCTAGTAGTCAGGGCTGGCTGGAACTTTTCTGTGGAGCTGAGTCTGACTTTGAACTGATCCTTCTGCCTCAACCTCCCAGGTACTGGGATTTTAAGCATGGGCCACCAAACCAAACCACCAATCCAAGCTTGCTTCTTAGTATAATTTATACCCTGTGCAATAAAAAATTGTCACTCAGCAGAAATTGAAGTTGCTAAGGATTCTATGTCTTATACTATTTTTTAATAGTTTATAAAAGTTTTAAACTGCACATCTTGGTCTATCTATCTATCTATCTATCTATCTATCTATCTATCTAGATATCATCTTTTTTGAAATAGTTCCGATCTATTATTGGCTGGAGATGTGTCAACAGTCCTCTTGCTCTGGCTTTTTGAGTGTTGGGATTACAGGCATGAACTGTCACATCCGGCTTTGAGCCTTATGTCTTCTTTTTTTTTGTTGTTGTTTTTTTGTTTGTTTGTTTTTTTGTTTTTTCGAGACAGGGGTTTCTCTGTGTAGCCCTGGCTGTCCTGGAACTCATTCTCTAGACCAGGTTGGCCTCGAACTCAGAAATCCTCTTGCCTCTGCCTTCCAAGTGCTGGGATTATAGACGTGCACCACCACTGCCCGGTGAGCCTTATGTCTTCTTTGGTCACTCTGATTTTCTCTCTAACACCTGGCAGGGAGCTTGCTGATTAAAACATATCTGTGTTATTGGTCCTCACACTTGCACATGCAATCAGACTCATACTGCTTCCCTCCTGCTTCCCAGCCCCAGAGTGTCTGATTCAGTTACTCAGGATGGTGTCTGAAAACCTGCATAGAATCATTCCACCGGGATGATTCTACTGTTCGACGGACTGACCACAATCTGGGAACCCTGGCTGGAGGATGGCAGAGTCCTGAGTCATGGAGTCAGAGGGACCACAATCAACACATAAAAGTAACCAGTGACAAGAAAGACTGGACCATCCTGCACAGGCTACATGTGAAGGACAGAGAGTGAGGGTGAAAAGCCCCCATATGCCAATATGGAAGAAGCTGGGTGCTGTGTCAAATATTCATAAAGGGTCATGACTGGCCTGGTGCCATTGAGTGTCTAATGTCTGCCCAGCTGCCTGGCTCACTTTTACTCTTCGACGTGTTCTCTTAAAAAATAAACTATTTCTTCCACTCTCCATGTGGCACACATCTAATTGTTTGTTCTGAAACAGAAGAACCTGGAAATCTCAGCAAGTGTCCTCCAGATTCCTACTCCTGCCTATATCAACAGGGAAAACTCAACAAACCTGTTGAATGGGAAGTAGCTGTATGTTAAGCACTGAGAGCCTCCTGCATGAAGCAGGGTGTATGGGTTCCGTGCTAAAGCTCCCCTGAACTATTGACATCTACTGGGCTCTGCCCATCTCAGCTACCTCAGAGCATAATCCCCCTTGACTGCCTTCACCTCAAAGTTGTTTGCATTTATTGCTTCCAGACTTGTTTCCACCTCTATCAACTTTAATTCCTTTATTTTAAAGGTGCCGATGTCTTTTCATTTTCTAAACCAGGATAACACATTAATGGGGGAAGGGTACCAGAGAAGAGGTTGGGGGAGTGTATATCCATTTCCTAAGCAAGGAAGAGAACATTTTGAAGTTGCTGAGAATTTTTGGTGAAGCCATTGATTACTTTTGAATCTCTTTGACTGTGAATTACTTTCATTTTCTCTTCTGGACAAGTCATCAGAATGGCACTTTAATTACCTAAATCTTAAAGCACTATATCCTCATCACAATAGGAGACTTCCTCCATTTTCTGGAATAGAAATACCAGGTATTTCCATAAGGAATAGAAGGGATTCAATTGGAGACAATTTAAGATATTAAATTTCAGACTAATTTTCTATTTGAGGCCCAAATACATTGTAAGATGTTTGGATGGACTATGCTGTTAAGGCCAATTTTTGGAGCCAAGAAAGGATGATAAAATTGTTTAGATAGGAGGAGAAAGAAGAAAGTGCTTGGTCCTGATGATGCAGGTCCTGAGGTGCAAGAATTATGGGCAGTTTTCTATGAAGTCTTTGAAGCTGCTAAGACCAAAGTCTGTTTCAGCACAGCAACTCAGGTTGGGGTGTGGTACGGTGGGGAGGAAGTGGGGTTAAGTCAAAACAAAGGACCATGTGTGTGAAAGACTTGGAACAGTCTGGGTCTACTTTACCTTGAAACATTTATCAGGGGTAACAGGCCCAGAGTTTCTGTGCTTGATAACATAGGCAGAGGGTGGGGAGATGGATGTAGGGACCGAGTAAGGGTGTCAGAAAATATGTTTGATATTCTTTTCTAAGGTATTTCAACAGAAAGATTGAATTTCCTGTCAATATCTTAGTCATAATAATTTGAATATTAAATGAAATGTTCTAGCTTGTGTCTCGAGTTGGAGGAAAGATATACTTTGTTACATGTGATAGAGATGTGGTGTTTTCTCTTCATTTTGCATGCATAACACTGTTATCATTCATGGTGTTACCAGGGAAATTGAGGTCTCTCAGGGTTTTTAGTTTCCTTAGTAGAAGAATCTAAGACAAGACTCAGAAGAAAGCCTGAGGGCGGTTTTATTAGAATTTCTAAAAACAAAACAAAACTGCAGGGCAGGCAAGTTGTAAATCTCAACAGCTGTCTGAAGGAAGGAGATGACGTGGAAGAGAGAAAGCCACGTTGGATCTAAACAGCTAGATGAGACATCTGAGGCCTGTATCAGAGATTTCTCTAAGTTGCTGTAACCTATCTACCTAAAATGTTCACCAATACATTTGGAAGGTGTCTTGACTTATGACTGTCTTTGTTCTATTATTATAAAAGTTCATGAAACCTTTGGATATAGTATCTGTGGTGACTTAAATCTGTATTTCTGGGCTTTGGTCACACATACTTGGCTACAGAATAAAAAGTTCCTTATTTTCTTTGAGGTAAGAACTGTAGGCTTTCACCCCATCAGTACTGCAGTAACAAATTAGCACAAACTGTGTGATGTGACCTGACACAAATGTGTTATCTTTTCGTTCTGTATTTAGATGTCCTAAAGTCAAGGTATTAGCAGAGATCCCTTCTTATTACAGGCTCTATGGGAGAATGACTCTTTGCTCTTTCCAACTGCAAGGAATACTTTGGAGACATAATCCTTCTCTTCATCTTCAAAGCAGAAACACAGCATCTTCAAATGCTTCAACCCTTTACTCTCCTGACCCTGATCTTACTGATTCCCTCTTATAGTAAATCTTGTGATGCTGGTGAGTCTGTCTAGATAATTCAGGATAATGTTACTACTGCTAATGTAGTCACAGCTACCAAGTCTTTCTTGCCACATAAACTCACATGTGCATAGGATTTGGGAATTAATAGGTGGATATATGTAGGAAGGAGAAATCATTACCTTCTCTCATGGGAAGTAGCAAGGATGGCCGAACCATGTAGTATCAAACATGGGAACATAGTAATACTTTCCTGAGATCGTGCCAGAGTCAAATGTGATCTTATTAGGGTGGTCCAGCTGCTCCCCAGTTATTTGCCTCTAGACCTCACAGCATTTCTAAACAGTACTTATTACATAAAATTACACTCAACTCTTACATCTAATGCTCTTTCCTGGTGGTACAGTAGC
Organism: Apodemus sylvaticus; assembly: GCF_947179515.1. Lineage (NCBI taxonomy): Eukaryota > Metazoa > Chordata > Mammalia > Rodentia > Muridae > Apodemus > Apodemus sylvaticus. The sequence continues at coordinate 121,529,127 of NC_067495.1, forward strand.
AAAAGCTCTAGGATGGAGGAGGAAGGCCTTGTGTACTGGTGGATTTCCCCCATGCTCCTTCTCAGAAACATACCATTTTCACAGATGACAAAGTTGTAGCGGTGGGTCAAAGTTACTTGTTTAATCAAAAGTAGAGCTAACTTAGCATTTGAAATGGAAACGAAGGCTCCAGAATGTCTTAAATGAGAGTGTTACTTTCCTGGGAAACCCCCTGTTGACTTATGAGCAAGAAAGAAAAGTTGCAAGCAGGTGACCTTTTCATGTTTCTTAATTTATTTGTGGCAGGTGCTAATCCTATGCTTGAGGAAATTGACAACCAAACCTTTTTGATATTTTCAGAAGAGAAAATGTTTCTTCTTTCTTCCTCTAAAGATATTTAACTACAGTTCATGATGATGGTGATGATGGTAATAATGATGATGACTCTTGACTTTATTCTAGTCCCTGCTATATATTGGGTTCTGACAGCTGATTGTGTGCTCTGAAAGTAAACTGATAACCACATCAGGGTAATGGAATTTCTGTTAAATGGTGCATTGATTAAAAATGGCAATTTCGATTTAATGACATGTGGTTTAAAAAAGAAAATCGAAATCTTCGTAGTATTTTCTTCCCTTCCATATTTTTCTTGTCTCCATGGATACTAATAACCATACTTTTTAACTTTTTGTGTATTAGACATATAAAGTAATACATTTCATTTGTGACATTTCCACTTATGAATATCATGATTTTGAGCTTATTCACCCTGTTTACCTACTCTCATTACCCATTCTCTGCCATTTTCCTGTTCTAAATCCCTAACAATCTTTTTTTTTTATTTTAATGTCCCTTTTATTTCTCCCCAGGTTCCAATTATGACAGAAAATGTGACACTTGTGGCTTATTTCACTTAACATGATGATCTCCATTTCTATCCATTTTCAAGTAAATCATTTCCTTTTGATATTTTGAAAAGTCCTGATCAATTCATGTATATTAGTTTTCTTAAATAATGGTTTTATTGTGACATTTTATGCATGTATTAATAATGTGATTTCACAATATTCACTTTCTATTACCCTCTATGGGTCTCCTCCTTTCTTCCTATTTTCAAGTTGTGTGTATGTGTGTGTACCTAGATTTCACATATGAGGAAAATGTGACATGTATCTTTTAGTGTCTGTACTTGACTATTAAAATTATTTAATAGTTTTTTAAAAAATTATGTGTAGGTATATGACTAAAACATATTAAAGGAGGTAGACTCAGTGGCCAGAGATGTTGGGTCCCCTGGAACTGGAGTAAAAGTAGGTTATGAGCAGCCTGGCATGGGTGCTAGGGACTGAACTTTGGTCCTCTGCTAGGCAGTATATGCTCTTAGCCACTTATCTTTCCAGACCCTGCATTTTTCCATTTTTGAATTGGATTATTTTTATGGTTTAGATTTTTTAAACTTATTTTATATAGTCTGTATTTTAATTCTCTGTAGGGTAAATAGAGGGTAAAGGTTTTCTTTCATTGTGTGAATTGTGTTTTCATTCTGTTGAGTGTTTCCCTTTTTAAACATTTTTTTTGTATGTGTGTATGATATGTGTGTGTATGATGTGTGTATGAGCATCTGTGTGTGTTTTTGCATGTGTGTGTATATGTTTGGTATGTTTGTAGCAATCTAGAAATTCTACAGCAATAGCCCTCAGAATCATCTAAAAGATTTGTGAAAACACAGACGGTTGGATCCCCATTCTCAGGGATTATGATACAATGAGTCTAAGATGAGGCCTCAGAATTTGCATTTCTAACCATTTCCCAAGTGATACTATAGTTGTTGGTCCACAGATCACATTGTCTGCTATGCCATGCATGTGGAGGTCAGAGGACAAGTTGCAGGAGTCAGTTCTCATACATTACATAGGTTCTATTGTAGAACGCAGGTAGTTTGGCTTGGTGGCAAGTTCTTTTATCTATTCAGCCATCTTACTGGACCTGATTGCTTTCTTCATTGTACAGAAGATTTTTAACTTGATGTAATTCTGTTTGTCATATTTTGCCTCCATTTTCTACACTTTCAAGTTTACTGAGGAAATTGATACCAGAGTTAACATTTTGAAGGGGTTTCCCTTGTACTGTAGTTTAGTGGTTTCAGAGTTTTAGGTCAGACGTTAGGTTTTTTTGATCCAGTTTCAATTGATTTTTATACAGGATGAGAAATAGGTATGCCATGTTAGTCCTCTACAGGTGGTGGGAGAATCCAGAACCAGTTGTTATAGAGATTATATTTCCATCAATATTTTTGATACTTTTTACTTGATACAGTTTTGGTAAGTCATATATGTCCAGTGTCTAGAAACATACCCATTTCTTCTAGATCTTCCCATTTGTCACTATACAGTTTATAAAAAAGACCAATGAGACTTTGAAATTCTCTGTTATCAGTTGTTTTTACTTGTTTCCAACTTCTCTTTCTTATTTTGGCTAAAGGTTTACCATTTTTCAAAGAACCTTTTTTTTTTTTTTTTTTTTCAAAGAACTAAGGCTGATTCATTGATTCTTTTACGTAGCAGGTTGAATGAGAATGACCCTCAGAGTTTCATGTATTTGAATGCTTGGTCCTCAGTGGGTGCTACTGTTTGGGAAGGATTAGGAGGTGTGGCCTTGTTGGAGAGAGTGTATCACTGGCAATGGGCTTTGAGATTTCAAAAGGCTCTTCATCATTCCCAGTTAGTTTTCTCTGTCTCCTATTTTTGTATAAGGATTTGCACTCTCAGCTACTGCTCCAGCTCCATGCCTGTTTACCTGCTGCCATGCTTCCTGCCATGATGGTCATGGTAACTCTTTGGAACTGTGAACCCCAAATTAAATGTTTTCTTCTCCAAGCTGCCTTGATCATCTTTTGTCACAACAATAGAAAAGTAACCTAAGATACTCCATTTTATTTCTTTATGCTCTGATGTTTATTTATTTGATTTTTTTTTTGATGTAACTACTCATTGCTATGAACTTCCCTTCTAGCACTGTTTTGGCTATATCTCACAGATTTTCTATGCCTGTTTCTCGGTTTCCTCAATTTAATGAATTGTAAGACTTACCCTACAACCTTTTCAGTTACCGAAAGTATGTGTGTTATTCAGGGCTGAGGATATGCCTAAGTTGGTAGAGTACTTTTATAACTAACTACCTTTATGATTGAATGACACTTATTTGACACTACAGAATTTATACCTGGTATAGTAAAACTGGTCAAAATAACAAGGCTAGAGAGGATATTGCTGCTGATTTTGTTATATAGATATGATATCACATTGCCTTTTAATTAACTATATTTATGCCCATAGATTGGTGGTGCTGTCAGCTTTAGTCAGAGAAGCTCCTTTTTGCAGTGGTAGGAGTGTCTGCTGAGATTCATAACTAGCTAAAGTAATGCAATTAAATGTTTATATTAGTTAGGTTTCTTTAAAGGAACAGAACTGATAGAAAAAAGTGTGTGTGTGTGTGTGTGTGCGCACGCACACTTGATATTTAGTAGAGTGGCTTACAGGATGTAGTTTGGGGAGTCCCACAATGTCTGACAGAAAGGCCAGGAATCTGGCAGTTGTTCAGTCTAAGAGACTGGATGTCTCAGCAGTTCCAATCTGTTGCTGAAGTCCCAGGGACATCCTAGACAGCTGTTGGTATTCAATCTATGTTGAAATCCCAAAGAAGTAAGTTCTAGTACTAGCAAACAAATCTTTCAGCAACATGATAGGTGAACTTGCCAGGTGAGAGTAAAGGCAAACAGACAAAATCCCAAACACTTCTTTCTCTCATGCTCTTCTATGTGGGCTGCTACTAGAAGGTATGGCCCCAATTTAGGGTGGGTCTTCCCACCTCAAATGAGCCACTCAAGAAAATCCCCCACAGGTGTACCCAGCTGTTTGCATATTAGTTCCAGATATAATCAAGTTGACAACCAAATTAGCCATCGCACTGTTGAATACCCATCCAGAAATAGGAGATTGAGGCTCAGGGAACACCATATAAGAAAAAGCTGAATGAAAGAGCTGCAAGACTGAGTAGAATGCTGACTTCTTTTCATGAATGACCGCTGCAATCTTGAACTTGAGACAAGTTGTAATTACCCATATAAGATCTGTAGTAGATCTGGACCAACAATACCTCTTCATGGAAGAGTGATGTATTTGTGGGGTCCTGCCTTCCATGAGGATTTATACACAGTTAATGGGTAATGGGTGAGGGAGAAGTTTTCTTCAGTGATGTGGCCACTAATAAGGTGCCCATAGTCCTATAAATAATCATAATCATTTTGAATCTCTCTGTTTCTCTGTGTCTTGTCTCTCATAACACACACACACACGCACACACACACACACACAAACACACACACATGCATACACATACAGACAAAAGTAGAGGTGAGCAAGTTGGGAAGATGAAGAGGTTTAATGGGAGCGGAGGGGCTGAGGAGGTAATTTGTACACCCATATGAAAATGATACAATGAAAAACACTATTGTATACAATTAAAATGTACTAATAAAACATTTTAAAAACTTGGAATAGTGACACACACCTTCAATCTCAAAACTTGGGAGGTGGAGGCAAAAGGATCTGAACTTGGTATCTTCATGTCATAACTTTCTTACTGCTTGGATTATAAAGATGTGCTATATAAAACCTGCCCACCTCCATTTCTTAAGTTGAAATATCTACCAAGGCCTATGTTGAAAAAAACTGCATTCTGGATTTTTCTAGTCAGTATATTGTGGGGCAGGGTATTGATCAAAGGCTTTTTACCCTCCTATTCATTCTTACAGACATCAAGTAGAGATGTCTTGACTGAAGCTATTTAAATTTGAGTTGCATGTCAGAAAAGAACAGTAGTGAAGAAACTGGGCATCAAACAAAGACTCTTTCTGGAGCATCATAGGCTGTGTATTCCAGAAGCAGAACAAAAGCTGGAACTACAGTGTGTTCCCAGATACCTTTATGGGTAATGGTGGGGACAATGGAATTCCAAAATTCTGTTATAAGAGAGAGCTGGATATCCTTAATCCTGGCCTCTCAGTTTCTGTACCTATGCAAAACTACAGGCTACAGAGTCCCCAGGACTCTGAGGATGTGTTACTTGTTCTACCATTTACTAAAGGGAAGTGTCTTCTGCTTGGCTCTGCATCATATCCTATGTTTGGCCAAGGATCCAGATCTACCTTGGCTTGGAGAGGAGTTCCTGGGAGAAGGGGTGTTTGAGAGCTGAAAAAAAAAGCAGACTTGAAGTCAGTTCATGGGTACAAGCTTGAGATAGCTTTCTCTAGAGATCTCCAGACAGCTCATCCAGAAAGCTCAGCTCTTGAAGACTAAAGTCCAGTCTTTTATTTACATACCAATTCAGTCATTTACTCCAGGTTCTCTTTTAATTATTCCATGAATCAGTATTCCATGTCCCCAGCCCTCTGATTTTTGGAAACATACAGCAAGCATATTTTTTGTTTTGTTTTGTTTTGGTTTTTTTTGGATTTGGTTTTTTCGAGACAGGGTTTCTCTGTGTAGCCCTGGCTGTCCTGGAACTCACTGTGTAGACCAGGCTGGCCTTAAACTCAGAAATCCACCTGCCTCTACCTCCCAGAGTGCTGGGATTACAGGCATGCGCCACCACTGCCTGGCTAAAAATGTGTAGCCCAGGCTGGCTTCGAACTCGTGATTCTCCTGCCTCTGCCTCCTTCAGAATTCAGAGATCTGCCTGCATTTGTAAGCACAGACAATAAACTTACCCGTGTGGAGTCTCGTTCTTAGATTACCATTCCAACCATGCCTGGACTTAAATTTACTCTGTCCCAGGTTGACCTTGAACTCAGAAGTTTGCCTACCTTTGTATCTGTCTGTCTTTGTATCTTTCTGACAAGCTGGCTCGTAGTGCAGCTGCCTATGGTCCTTTAGGTCTGTGAAGCCCTTCATATAATTAATATGTATCCTTATATTTTGCATAGTTAAGAAGCTATATATTTTGAACTCCTGTTTTAAGAGTTCTTTCCCATATCCTTAAGAGCTGACCTAGAGGTCACAATATTTAGCATTTTTGTTAAATGTACAAAGTACAAAGCACAGTGTACATAGCCACACTGTCTCTTGTATTCATGCTGTCTCTGATTATCATGGAGTCATTAATCTTGGTAGAGAAGAAGTTCTCTGATAACCTTGGCAGGAACATGAATTAATGTACACACACACACACACACACACACACACACACACACAAGCCTCATACCCAGCAACCATCATCATTCATGGAGGCCCATGGCATACTAGCTCTGTTCCTGGGGCAGGAAACAATGCTACCCCAGTCCTTCTACATGGCCTTGCAGGACTCAGCAATGTTCTCCCTGAAAGCATGTCAGGAGATGATGTAGATGTTCTCTAAATCCAGCCCACTCTGAAGAACTCAGAAAATATTGACTTGTCCACCAATACATCCTTTTGAGACCTTCTCTCATTTTTACCCTTGCATAAGGATAGCTCTTCTCCCCCTGGACGTGGTTCTACAGGGCAGCTGCTAGGATGCTTTGTTCCTGTTTCCATGCAGTTGTCCCAAGTCTGGGTTTCCCCAATCTCCTCCTCTCTGTTGCTGAATTCCAGTGCTCTCCTGTATCCACTCACCTCAACACACAGCCACTCACCCAATGCTTTGCTTCGGTCCTATGTAGGAGCTGATGAGTCCTGGGTGTGTCTATTCCACAATATCTCCTGTTTTGTATCCCTAATTTATTTCAGTCTATTCTTAGAATTTCCCAGCTGAGAGAATTCCATTGTCCTCCATTGTCTCTCCTTCAATTATGGTTCAGAGTGCTGTGGAGTACTGAATGTTTGCATTCTGGAAGTGTTTCTTAGTTGTTTTCCTGAATTACTGCCTTAAACTTAAACTTAAAACAATTATGTATTTGTTTGTTTGTTATTTTGTGTGTGTTTATCTGTGTATATGAAAGTGTTCATGTTGAAGTCAGAGGACAACATTTGGGAGTTGGGTCTCTTCTACCACATTGTGTGATCTATGGAAGAAACTCAGGTCATAAAGCATGTGTGTAAGTATCAATACCTGCTGAGGAGGTATTGCCCTTACCTCACTATTTTCTGATTATTCTGTGTATCTTTGTAGGTTTACATTTTCTTTTCTTCAAATCAAACATATATTTTTCTTCTGGAAGTAACTGCTTTTACCTATTCACCTTTGCAGAAGGGAGAGGATTTAGAAAAAGAAGGACTAACAAAAGGACTGAATGAGACTGTAGGCTCAGTTGTGCATTCCTATGCAAGATGTCTTGGCTTACTACATTGAAAACAGTTACCTTCATTTGTCTTGCTGTGGTCATTGGCTACATCACCAGTTTTTTAACCAGACTGATAAAACTTTACTTGGGAGCAGCCTTTTTGAATGGGTCCAAATGATCCACAAAATGGCTTTGCTCTTTAGCTTGAGCACAGTAATGAGCCAGGTAGCTCAATTTGCCTTAGTTGAAGCACTCTCTTGGGCTTCTCCTTATCTTTGACAATGTGCATATCTCTACTGCAGTTATAGCACATCTGTTTATTAGTACTTATTATCCATTTCACACAACTTTGAGGGAGCCTCAATTGAAGAATTGTCTATATCAGATTAGCCTGTGGCCATGCCTACCAGACATTGTCTTGATTGGTGATCGATGTGGGAAAGCCCAGGCCACTCTGGACAGCATCATCAACATGGAAGGTGGTTTGGGATTGTATACGACAGCCAGCTGAGCTGGGCATAATCCCAGCACCCAGGAGATAGAGGCAGGTAGATCTCTGTGAGTTCGAGGTCAGCCTGTTTTACAGAGTGAGTTCCAGGACAGGCAGGGAGGGCTGATACATAGAGAAACCCTCATCTCAACAACAACAACAAAAGCTAGCTGAGTGTACATAAGTGAGTGAACCGGTGAGCAGCATTCCTCTGTGATTTCTGCTTATGTTCCTGCTCTTCTTCAATGATGAACGGTGACTTGAAAGTGTAAACAGACAAAACATTATCCTTCCTTAGTTGCAGAGTGTTCTATCATAGTAACAGAAAGTCAAGCTAGAATAACTGGCAGTAGCCTGAAGATCACAATTCTGGGCAATACACCAAGATTCAACACAGTGATAATAATGTATGTCTGAAAGTGATGAGGGAACATACTGGAAACCTCTGCCATGGCTTCTCATGTGATGACCCTGGCCTCTGTCAACAGTAGGACATTGTCTGCGACAGCTGCCAGAAAGATCATCTGCACTTGAAGCATTTGTTGCTGAGGTCAGAGATTCCCAGTTTGAGCAGCCTGCTGTGGTAGAGACCGGATGCAGGCCTCGGGAAGCGACTTAGGAGGCAGCCGTTGTTTACTTTTGGAGTCCTTACTTGGGGCACATGTGGGCTGTGCGCAGTCCCACACAAGCTGTTCAAGATAATTTTCAAAAATTTAAGTTCTTGCTTTCATTATGCCATTCTGGCACATTTCTTTTTAAAACCTTTTTGTTTTTGACCATTTCACACATACATGTAATTTTCTTTTAGTCATTTTTGATGCCCAATATCCTTTCCTCCCCCTTCTTTTCTTCCCCCAATCCTTCTTCTTCCCCTTTCTACATTAAAAAAATTCTTTTGGTGACTAAAAAAAATTAGAGTGGCTTGCATGAACATGTGTGTGAGGTTATGTGCTAGAGGGTGGGCAATTTACCAGTGGTCAGACCTTTGGAAAGACAGACTCTCCTTCCCCCAGCAACTATTAACTGCCAATAGTCCCTTGGGTGGTGGAGCTTCATGAGTCTCTTCCCATCCAAGTTGAAATGTTGGTGAGCCCAATATTGGGCAGGTCTCCTGCATGTAAACACATGCACAGTACACACAGCACAGAGCGCAATGGTGGGGCTGGTGAGTTTGTTCAGTGGTTAAGGGCACTTGGCACTTTTCCGGAGGATTGGAGATCAATATCCACCTACATGGCAGGTTGTACTACATGTAACTCCAGGTACAGGGGACCCGATGCCTTCCTCTGGTCTTTTTGGGCACTAGTACATGGTACACCAACATACATGCAGACAAAATAGTCATAAACATACCAATAAAAGTAATTAAATCCTGCTGGGCACAGTAATGTACACCATTAATTTCTGTATATGGGAGGCAGAAGCAGGCAGATATTCCTGAGTTTGATGCCAGCCTGGTCTACATAGTGAGTTCCAAGACAGCCAGAGCTACATGTGAGACCCTGTCTCAACAAATAGAATAAACAGAGTACAAAGGTACATCTGTATATTGCTTTTTGATGTTTACTATATCAAAACCCTTCAAATGTAGGGAGTTTCCTGTCTTTTAAGGCCTGGTTCAAGTTCTAGTTCTTGAAGAAAACATTCTCTAGTTAATGGAGTCCTCTTGAATGCAGACAGACCTTGTTTTAACTTCTGGATTTCCACTAGCTGCCTAGGTTTTCTTGATGAGATGCATATGTTTTCTGAGTTGGTTTATTTACCTGTAAAGTGGGAGATGATATCGTAATAATCTCTATGATTAAATGGATTTCCTTTATCCTGGTCCCTTAAAATTTTTTTATTGCATTTTAATTTATATGTGTATATGTGTGGACGCTTATTTGTAGGTATCAGAAGGTAAGTTGCTTATATGCTTCTACCATACGTTCCAGGGATAAAACTCAGGTCTTTTTGTGCTTGGCAACAAGTGTTTGCCCACAGAGTCTTCTCAATGGCTCAATCCTGGATGCTTCTGTTTTTTGTTTTTTGTTTTTGTTTTTTTGTGATATGTTACATTGTTTTAAGATTGCAAATACATATTCTCTCTATCTTGACAATTAGAGTATTTTAAAAATATTTATTTATTTATTTATTTTATGTATATGAGTACAGTGTCGCTGTCTTCAGACACACCAGAAGAGGGCATCAGATCTCATTACAGATGGCTGTGAGCCACCATGTGGTTGTTGGGAATTGAACTCGGAACCTCTGGAAGAGCAGTTAGTGCTCTTAACTGCTGAGCCATTTCTCCAGCCCAACAATTAGAGTTTTTAACGCCAGTTTTTTTAAAAAAAGATTTATTTGTTTATGTAGATGAGTATTTTGTCTGCATATCAGAAGAGGCATGGGATACTATGGGATTAGTTATAGACAGTTGTGAGCCACTGTGTGGAGTTCTGGGAATTGAACTCAAGACCTCTGTAAGAACAGTCAGTACTCTTAACCACTGAACCATTTCTTCAGCTCAGTGCAGAGTTTTGAAGGCTGCTTTTCTGGTATGTCTTCTGATTTCTATCAGTAGCTGTTGAGTCAGTATAGAATTTATCTTGCAACATTTGGTCGACCATGTAAGTATTAAGCAGTATGAACTAAAAGCATTATGGGAGCAGAATAAGAAAAATGGTCTGAAGCTTAAGGCTTTCTCTTTGGTTGCTTCCAGCATGCAGCTTCCATACTTGGCCCCTGTGCTAGATTTCAGGTACTTCATTTGGATGGAATACATTCCATCTCAGTGCTTATTGTTTGAAAAGTTCATCGACTAAAACTTATTACCTCAAATCATATATTAATTATATTGGAAGTGGGACTTTGGCTGGTAACTGAGGTTCGATGAGTTCGTAATAGTGGGGCATTTGTGATTTTATAGAGAGGCAGAGACACTTGAGCTGACTTGTTTGCTCTGTTTCAGTCATGCCGTGCTAGCATGCAGCAGGAAAGCTCTCCTTAATTGCTGAGTAGGTCATAACCTTGGGATTTCCTAACTTCCAGAGGTGTTGGCCAAATAAATTCCTATCTTTATCATTCACTTGCTCTTGGGTGTTTTGTAAGAACGACAGCAACCAAAAACAGACAAAGGCACTCAGTTTCCATTGTTTTACCTGGGTACTCTAAGACTGGAGATATAGACTAGAGATACAGATTGTTGTGAGCTATCACTTGGGTGCTAGAATCAGACTCGGTCCATCTACAAGAGCAACAAGAGCTCTTAACTGCGAAGCCAATTTTCCAGCCACTACTTTTTGTTTCTGATTTGAATTCTATGGTTTTAATTTGCATTTCTTTCAAGATGTGGTCTTAATCATCTTCTTATATGATTAGTAAATATTTATGTATCTTCTTTAAGAAATGTCTACTTTTCTTTTTGTCATTTACAAAAATCAGATAAAGATTTTATTTTGAGATTTACTAGTTTAAAAATTCTTTGGTAGTTTCATACAAGGATGCGATGTATTTAAATCACCCACACTCATCACTCCTCCCACTTCCTCCTCTCAGGTCCCTCTCCACCCTCTCCTAACTTCAGGTCCTTTTAATCCACTGATTCCAATCAGTCCTGTTCATCTCTTGCGTAAGTTAGGGACATTCACTGAAGTTTGCATCTCCTACCATTGAGCTATATCCCTGAAGAAAGGGGCTCTCCCTTTTCCAGAAACCATCAATTAACATTAGCTCTCCAGTTAGGGATAGGACCTCATAAGTACCTCTGTTATCAGCGTTAGAATGCTGATGGTCATTAACCATCATGTGGATGCTAGAAACAACCTAGAAGTACTCCTAATTACCGAGCTGTCTCTTCAGTCCTACTTTCAAATTTTGTTTTAGAATACATGAGTACTGTCTTTACATAATTTCTACCTCTCCCTCTTTCTCCACTAGTTCCTTCCCATGTCTATTTCCACTCCCTCAAAAATTCATGACCTATTCTTTTTTTTTTAAAGAAAGATTGTAGTTTTTTTTTTAAAAAGATTTATTTATTTATTATATGTGAGTACACTGTAGCTGTCTTCAGACACACCAGAAGAGGGGTCAGATCTCATTACAGATGGTTGTGAGCCACCATGTGGTTGCTGGGGTTTGAACTCAGGACCTTCGGGAGAGCAGTCAGTGTTCTTAACCGCTGAGCCATCTCACCAGCCCGACCTATTCTTTAATTATTGTTATATACACAACATGCTGAGTCCATTTAGTGTTGCTTATATGTTTTTTTTTTTTAATGCTGAGCACTTGAAATTAGATAATCAAGGGACTTGTGTATGGAGAAAACTGGCTTTCTTTCTCAGTGGCCATCCATTACCTATAGCTCTTCATAAGGGTGGGGCCTTGTGAGATTTTCCCCCATCCACACTGGCACGTTAACTGATTGATGGCTGTCATTGTTCAGTTTTGTTTAGGTGACAATATTATTGAAGCTGTATGGATGTAGCTTCCTGGTCACATATAGAAGCTTTTATATCACAGCAGATGTCCTGGTCATCTGGCTCTTCTTCTTCTTCTTTCCCCTATTCTGTGATATGTCCCAAGTCTTGGGTATAGGAGTTATTTTGAAGCTGTACCTGTTGGAGGTTGGGTATTTCATAGTCAGTTATTCTCTGCATTTTGACTGCTTGAGAATTTCTATGTTCTCCATAGGCTGCAAAAAGAAGCTTCTTTGATGAGGAGCATGAGCGAGACCTACACTTATCTATAGGTATAAGATAAGTAATATTTATAAGGTATATACTTCTATAAGTATATTAGATATACTTATAAGACATACTTATCTTATAGGCTGCTAGAAATTTACTAATTTAGACAAGTGGCAGTAGTAAGTTCTCATTAAGGGTTCAGGGCCTCACTCACCAGCCAAAGATAGGCCCCCTAGGTTTGCAGTACCTGGCATGAGTGTCCTCCTGCTGAGGAGGACTTAAGTACAATTAAATGGCTGTTGGTTGCTTCTATCTGGGTCTTAATTGTTCCATCATTTTTACAGTATAGAGTTTTCTGGATGTAGAGTTTTTGCCTATGTAGTTTCCCTTTCAATACTTAAACATGGCATTTAATGTCATATTTAAAAAAACAAACAAACATTGCCCCCAGGTCGCTGCAAATAAATTACAGGTTATTATATTGATTCCTCCTGTTATAATTTCTTGTTTCACTTGAGATTCTCTTTTTGTTCTAGTCTTTTTGACAATTTGACTCTTTTGTGTCTTCCCTGGGTTTATTAGGCCTGGATTTTGTGATACATCTTGGCTATGCTGTTCTATGTTTTGTAACTATTTTGTAAAGTTGTGGTTACTTTTTCCCCTAACATTTCTTCTTTCCCTGTCTTGCCTCTCCTCCTGGGAATGTCTCTATGCACACACATGTACACAGTTAACACCCTGAGTGCTTCATAGGCCTCGGCTCTTCCACTTTTCTTGATTCTTCTTTCTTCTGACTCTGCACATCATATTGATATGTTTTAAATTATTCTTATATTTTAGTGATACTCTGTAGCTGTTGAGACACTGTTTTTTTGTTTTTGTTTTTGTTTTTTTTTTTTTAGGTTTTGCCCATGTTTCCTTTAGGCTTTTGAATAATTTTGAATAAATTTGAATAAATTTATTTTATTTATTTTCTTGAATTTGAATAAATTTTGAATAATTTTTGGTTTTTTGAGACAGTGTTTCTCTGTGTAGCCTTGGCTATCCTGGAACTCACTCTGTAGAACAGGCTGGCCTCAAACTCAGAAATCTGCCTGCATCTGCCTCCCAAGTGCTGGGATTAAAGGCGTGAGCCACCACTGCCCGGCTTGAATATTTTTTTTTAAAAATTGATTTTTCCATGTTTGTTTATGTGTATGTATGCATGCCATGTGTGGAGGGCAGAGGAGGGAATCACATGCCACAAAGCTGATGTTATAGGCAGTTGCAAGCTGACTAACATGGGTTCAAGGAATTGAAATTGTGTCCTCTAGAAAGCAGTAAGTATTCAACCACCAAGCCATCCCCCTGTCCTGGTTTTGAATATTTAATAGCTCATAAAAAGTGTTTGTGTGGTAATTCCAATGGAAGGACATCTCAAGGAACTGAATTTTTTTCTATAGATGAGACATGCATTATTGAATCTCCACATTCCTTGCATTTTTAAAAAACTGGTTGTTTTGAATATTAGCATGGCAGTTTTGGAAACTGGAATATTCTTAACCAGAATTTGATCTTATTTCCTCCATTATTGTGCCTGCTGCTATTAGTTTGGTGGCATTTCTATACTATTTTTAAAATACAAACTTTTGTTAAGCTTCTATTCTTAACCCTGTCACATGGGTCCCTAAAGTTTGTATTTTATCATATTTACAGTCAGCTGGCATTTTTTTCAAATTACCTTAAATGCTCAGAACCAATCAAAGATAAAAGGAAGAGAAAAAAGAAACTAAATATAAAGGGAAGGGGAAAAAAACCAGCTGTTTTCAGGATTAGTGGGTTAGTTTTGTTCTGGAGTGCTTCTTCAGTACTTACCTGCACTGGTTACAACACAGGCTTAGCTTTTGCTTACTATTTGCATGGGGACAGATGTTAGACGTTAAAGTCTTTTAGAGCCCCCACTTTTTTTCTTTTCTATCTCCCTTTCTTTCATCTATTGCATTGGACCTTAACCTTCCTAATGCTTCCACACTGTAAACTCATATTGTGGTGACCCCCATCATAAAATTATTTTTATTGCTATTTCCTAAGTGTAATTTTGCTATGGCAATGAATTATAATGTAAATATCTGTATTTTCTGATGGTCTTAGGTGACCTCTGTTAAAGGCTTGTTCAACCCCAAAGGGGTCATGTCGTACAGGTTGAGAAGCACTGATTTATTGTTTGCCATATCACCTGCCCATACCACTCATCCTTTCTATCTCCCCATCAGTCCTTTCTCTCAGGCTCAGAACATTTTTTTGTGATATATTTCATTTAACTAAGGATATTTGTGTTACCACTGGAGTCTGGTGTTGTCACCGGTGGGCATACAAATGAAGACAATAACTTTCCCTCTCCCCAAATCTAGCAGTAGCAAATATTTCAACAGACAGGGTTATGGCCTAGGTCTCCTTTTTCCATCTACACCTAACTGTGGACGGGTCTGTTGTACATGTAGGCATTTTTCTTTTCCCATTTTCTTATTTTCAGTGTTGGTTATGGAATTCATAGTTGTGTACAGGCTGGGCAAGTGTTCTACATCCCTGAGTTATACTTGTAACCTTTCTTGAGCTTCCCTTGAGTGTATATCCCTCATAGTGCATGTGTGTGCCTTCCTCATTCCCTGATATATACCGGAGCTTTTCTTCTTTAGATCAAACTTGCCTATACTGCCCATGTTAACCTTGAACTCACAGGCCCAAGAAAATCTCCCTGTATTAGCCTCTGATATAACTGGGACTACATGCTCTGATGTGGGATAAAAGTAACAGAACAGGTTATGATCCAATTCCTTAAGGATAAGGTACTTATTGCCTCAGGCAATCTGTGCCAAAACACAAGCCATAGTTCACATGACTATTGACAGTGTGGGCGGAGGATGGATCTTGCTCTGCTTTGTTACTTTCTCTCAAGAATCAAACCAACAGCCATCTTATGCTACCAAGAAAAAACTCCAGTACCAAGAATACATTACATCTTGTTGAGTCATTGAATAAAAGGGACCCAGAAAATCCCTATATATCACAAGCTATTACTGAAACTATTCGTTACCTTCCACAACCTGATGCTAAGGCTCTACTACTGATGACACCACTTCCTTATATTAGCAACCATATGGAAGTTAAGCTGGTGAGCAACCAAAAGTTTCACCCCAACTGACCGCTATTCATAGTACTTGAGGGTACTTTGCATGCTACCAGAGAAGAAAGGTAATCATCATTATCACCCGGTTACAAAACCTGTGACCTACACCAGACAACTGTGTACAGATACATTGGTACAACAGTGGCACAGATACAGGGGTAACCCCCACTTTTTGATTGGGTTTAAGGCCTACTTATAAATACCCAAAGACGAGATATAGGTCAGGGCCCTAGGGGAAAATCTCCCCTTCCTCCACTTCCTCTACCTCCTCTACCTCTACCTCCTTTTCTTCCTCCTCCTCCTCTCTTACCACTAGTACTACTACTACTGCTACTATGACAAAAATGACCATGACCACAATGATGATGACGACAACAAACAGCAATAAAATGACTTATGACATAGTGATATACCCATAGATCAGTGTGTCACCTGACAGTCATGAAAGAAGCTTCTACTTGCAGGATATGGTAATTAACAAAGAGATTCAAAACTAGACGATGTCCAGAGACCAAGAGACTTTGAAGCACTCAGCCCTGGTGCTCCAAATATTTCTATCAAAACTATCCCATCAAAGCCCAGGGATCTACATGGGCAAGGAGGTGGAAAGATTATAAGAGCCGGAGGTAGCCTCTTCCATAAATAAAATTGCCACTCCACATATGAAGTCATAGCATCATCCCTAACTGAAAAGCTATTTGCAATTGATACCTGCTAGAAGGGGGAAAACTAGTTTTTCCTAGTGGACTGCTACTGAGTGTATAAACCATACTTCAAGGCAGGCCCATGACAAGGAGTAGTTAGCCAGAACAAAATGGACTCCATATTTTTGGTTTGCTTATTATTTTGTTTTGATATTTTTTCTATTACTGTTTTTGTCTGTTTATTTTGACCCTTGTTTTGTTTGAGAGATAGAGTGGGGATAAATCATAAAGTTGGGTGGATAGGGAGGTGGGAAGGATCTGGGACGAGTTGGGGGAGGGGAAATAAGATGATCAAAAATGCATTGTTTGTTAAAAAAAATAAACAGATAAAAAACTAGCATTTATTTTTTCTAACTTTGAGTTCCCAGCTTTATTATAGTTTTTGATATAAAAGTATATAAGGACACAGGGACTCCTAAAATAATCAGTGACAAGGGAAAATAAATGGAATTATAGTACATTGAAAATCCTTGGAAAAAAGAAGTCGGGAAAGAAGCCACAAATGTGAAAGGGGGCTTTAATACAACAGCATGCAGCACACAAACAATGGAGACCACCATTGTGCTCTGTTACCTCGAGTCAATTTGTACTTCAAATCTTTCCCTGTTCTTGTTGAGTATTCTATGTTTTAAGTTTCAGAGTCTTTCCAGCTGAGCAGTGTGGCTCATGCCACAATCTTTTTTTTAAAAATATTTTTATTTTCTATATTCTTTGTTTACATTCCAAATAATTTCCCCTTTCCCGGATCCCCCCTCCCCATATGTCCCATAAGCCTTCTTCTCTCCATCCATTCTCCAATCACCTCCCTCCTTTTTCTCTGTCCTTATATAATCTTAACATTCATGAGGCCCAGGTAGGAGAATTGCCTGGACTAGGTTACCCTGTCTCTAGCAAAACAAAACAACAACAAACAAAACCCACGAACCCCTTCAACAACAACACTGGTCCTGAAAAGTTTTTCAACAGTTGATTCTGGAAAATTTTTTTGTTTTGTTTTGTTTTTGCAATTTGTTTTTTTCGAGACAGGGTTTCTCTGTATAGCCCTGGCTGTCCTAGAACTCACTCTGTAGACCAGGCTGGCCTCAAACTCAGAAATTCGCCTGCCTCTGCCTCCCAGAGTGCTGGGATTACAGGCGTGCGCCACCATCGCACACACACTCACAGTTCAAACACACACTTGAAGGTTGCCTTTTAAGAAAGAATAGAGGGCTCTGTAATTTTCTACTCCCCATACCAGGATGGCTTTCCTGGTAGCAATGCTGTTAGTCTTTATAGTAAATATTTAATAATAAAAGGCATTTAGGAAAAAACCCAGTAAATAGACTAGAGCTCTTTAGATATTTAGCCTCACAACCTTTCCTTAAGAGTATAGGCAGGCCAGGCAGTGGTGGTACACACCTTTAATTCCAGCGCTCCAGTGGCAGAGGAAGGAGACTGTCTGAGGCCAGCCTGATCTACAGAGTGAGTTCCAGGATAGCCAGGGCTACACAGAGAAACCCTGTTTCAAAAGGGAAAGACAAGTGTAGTGAGACTACAAGTCAACCTAGATTTGTACACCCTGTTTTACAAGGGTGAGAGCACATGTGAAGAGTTTACTCAAGTAAAAGCCTATTTTAAAATATTTATCATGCAAGTTAACAGGACAGGAAATGAAAGCACCTTTTGACATTCACGATACAATTTAGCAAAAAGGATGTAGTATCCTGTGCTTGAGATATGAGTAGCTGGCACATGTCATGTGATTCAGCTGATTCATCATGTCTGGAATATAGACTTCTCTGGCTCCACATTACTCCTTGTGCATCCTAATGAGAACATCTGAGTAAGAACTCTAGAAAGAATATAAAAACACACTGGAACAGACATAATATCACTAACTATGCTGAAGTATTATGAAGTAAGTGCCAGACATTAGAGTACATGTTTTGTGTCATTTAATATAATAATCCAATGAAATCATACCATGATGATCTCCTTGCTACAGATGATAACAAATTCAAGGAGATTTATATTTTCAGTGATAGTTACCTAGGTTGTCAGTGGTAAACCCAATCCTTCAAGACTCCAAACCATTACATCTTACTTTATGATCAAAAGCATATTTAATAGTTTTTTGGGGTTTTGGCTATGTGAATAGAAATATCTGGGAGCTGGGTAGATGATTCAGACAACAAAATGTATATAGTGCAAGCATAAGGACTTGAGTTTAGATTCCTAGCACCATGTCAAAGATGGACGAGTACTTGTCTGTAACTCTAACAGCACTGCTGTGGGGATATAGGGTTGGGAATTAGGAGATGGAAGTTGCTGAGTAAAATGCTTCTTCAGAGCCCATTAGCCAGGCAGTGTAGCTGAATCACTGAGCTCTGGGCTCAGTTGGAGACTCTATCTCAAAACATAAGGTGATTGCAGAAGTCACTCAGTGTCAGCCTCTTGCCTCCGCATGTACAGGCACATACAGGCATGTCCATATGCCCATGCACATGCTAGAACACACAAATATATATTCAAAAGTGTATTACACACAGAGAAGAACTATTTAAACTCTGCTCATGAGATTGGCCATAGGTAGAACGTAGTAGGATTATTATATTACCTGCCCTCAGCCCTATCAGAAGTTTTCCATGCAACAAATATCAAGTTTCAAAAGTTATCATTGAGCTGGACAGTGTTGGTGCATGCCTTTAATCCCAGCACTTGGGAAGCAGAGGCAGGTGGATTTCTGAGTTCGAGGCCAGCCTGGTCTACAGAGTGAGTTTCAGGATAGCCAGGGCTACACAGAGAAACCCTGTCTTGAAAAAAACCAACAACAAAAAAAGAGTTATCATTGGAAACATCATAGTGATTCCCATAATGTTCCGTGTTGGAAGTATGTAAGAGGCTCTAGAGATCATTTTAGTACCTGTGAGATCTGAGAATGGGCCAGAAGTTGGAAATGAGTCTCTCCCTTTTCCTTCTCCCCTACCTCTAGAGTATAGCAGTAAAATGCTCAGGATTTTAGGTTTTGCTTAACAAAGGTCCCAGGAATGAATACACACATATATTCACATATACATATATCTGCCTATATATTCATATATGTGATAATTCATTTTTTTAAATATATATATATCTGTGTTTAATATATGTATCTGTATATAGAAGTGAGAGGAAGTCCTCTTCTAATAAGGCAAATAGTGGTAACTGGAAATAGGCAATCCACTGCACAACAACTTTTCAATCAATGCTGCATTGTACATGATGGTGGTTCCACAAGATTACATAATTTTGTAACAGTGTAGCTATCTTATTTATGTACATATATTTTGTGATTGTACAGCAAGTAGGTCCAATGATGTATTTCTCAGACTGTTTCTATTTTTTATTGTGAGCACTACTGGTGTGTGTGTGTGTGTGTGTGTGTGTGTGTTTATGTGTGTGTGTATGTGTGTACATGTATGTGTAGTGTGGAGTACATTTATACACACATGTACACGCAGAGGACAGATGGCAAGGATATTTCTCTGTCACATTCCATCTTTTACCTTTGAGACAGGGTCTCTCACCCAACTTGAAACTTCCTGTTTTGGCTATGCTGGCTGCCTGCCTGGCCAGTGATTTCCCATTTGTCTTTGCTCCTGAACACTGAGCTTACAGGTATGCACAATGGATGCTAGATATTCTAACTCAGGTCCTCATGCTTGCAAAGCTAGTGCTCTCATCCACTGAGCTATCTATCTCCCAGGCACTCAGAGGGTAAACCTGTCATTGAACAATACATGACTGTAGTCAGAAACTTGAGTTCAGCTTTCCTGTTGCAGCATGCAATAAGAACATGTGCCTATAGTGCCTTTCTGGATGGATCATTCACTGATAGTGGAAACCATTCAGTACGGTAGTAACATGTTCTAGTTAACTGTGGTAGGCTTAGATTGCAGAGGTGCTGGAAGATGCAGTCAGTCATCTGAAGAATGAGATGTGAAGAAGCAGCTGACAGGGCACAACTGCAAAGCCTATGGACAGTCATTTCTCAATTTCTTTGCCCGCCTCAGAAAGTTCTAGCAAAATGCAATGTTTGGTAGGAGATGTGACTTCAAGTCATTTCAGAGAAGACTCTCCTTGATGGTGACTTCCTTTCCTTTGTCTCAGCTCTCAGAGGGTAGACAACAGCATGGGAACCAGAAAACATACATACACTGGGGGAAATGAGGATGGCAGAAACTTTCCAGATGGCTTGCAACGAATGCAGGTGTGCCTGGAACGCAGCCACTGCTTCTCTTCCTGAAATGGTAGAGAGGAAAATGCACTCGTGGTAAACAAATCCAATTTTAAATGTGCCAGAGGAATGTGCTAGCTAAAGAAATCCAGCAAGGAATCTGTTTATTCAGCATGTAAGCGTCCCTGTTTTTGACGTTTGCATTTTTATTGAGGTTTCTTTGATTCTTGGAGAGGTTTCAGAGACTGTCACCATAAACTGTATTTCAAATAGGTATAAGTGCTGATTTAGATAGTATGAGTTAGGTGTCTGCGAACGAAGAGGGAGAGGGAGTGAACATGTCTGGCAGTGACAGATAACCATTGTTTCTTGATGCTCTCTCATCCCAGGCATGGAGCTGAGTGTTTCTTATGCATTGTTTTCTTTAACTTTCACATCAGCTCTGCAGCAGACACTACTTTGCTTCTCTTACTGCTTAGAGAGGTTAAGTAATTTGCTCAAGGTCATAGTAGAGTGGAGATTGGTTTCTAGGTAGCAGGGAACCCATGTCTAGCTATGTGACCTTAGGCAACTCACTTTTCTCTAAGCTTCAATGTCATCACTTATAATATGAAAGGTTATCTTTAAGGCACTTCTGGCTTTGACAGCCTGGGATCTATTTGTCTGAGCTGCTCCATGTTTTCTTGGTTCGTGTGTTCTAAGGAGATAAAGGTCAGAAGTTATCAGTGTCTAACCTGTAAGTTAGGATAGTTCACAAAATAGCAGTATTCTACAAGCAAGTTGTTGTCAGAGGTAACATGTTTAGGACAAACACATTCTTATATTGTTGTTATTGGGTTTTTATTTCTGTTTTTTTTCTTATTAATCATTTTATGTGTTTACATTTCAAATGTTATCCCCCTTCCCTGTCTCCCCTCCATGAACTCCCCACCTGATCCCCCTCCTCTTTGCCTCTAAGAGTGTGCTCCCCTACCCACCTACCCATTCCTGCCTCACCCCTCATGCATCCCCCTTTTCTGGGGTTTTCATTTCAATGAACTAAGTTATTGACAAGCTTCTCATGCTTTCTGCTAGCTTTATATTTTAAGATAGACATGAAAGCATTCCTTGTAATTGTCCTTGATTAAGTTTTGATTCTTCTAGTGATTTTACTTCCAAGTGCTGTCCTTATTAACTCTGTGAGTTATTTCTGTTCATTTAGTAACAAGTGCTGAACATCTGTTAGGAATGAAATATTTTCCTAAGCACTGGGGATCAGTGCACAGAGTACGCATATACTTCTGCCTTATGGGGCTTACATTTTAGTCACATATTCAGCCACTAAGCAAAATATAATAGCTTAGTATATTGGATCTGTGTGTTAAATGGTGTAAATTCTATGATAGAAAATAAGGCAAGGTATAGGCTTGGTAGCACTGGGCATGAATGCTTAACATCTTCTTGGGAAAATCACTACTACTTCTCATCAGAACTTATGTGGATACATACATATTGTATAGAATTTTGTCTCATAGCCTTGTGACCTTCCACAAATAATCCTATTCCATCAAGTCTTACATCATTCAATGTTCAGCCTCAGAAGACAAACCTTAGGAGTGAGTGTTCTGGTGCAATGGACTTGTTATAGGGACCCGACCTTACCCAGCAGTAGGAGTTGGTTAACCAGTTAACATAAAAACTGGTGTTCTATATCTCGAGCTAAGCTTGCAAACAGAATGGTAAATAGGAAAGATGGATGCAAGCTAGAGGACAGAAAGGTCACACCAGACCTTATGAATACCTGCCTAGAACCTGCAAGGACTAAAATCCCTACCAATACCTCACAGTCTCCACGCTTCTAACTTCAAAGGTAGGGGTGTCTTATAGTGCAATCTGTTGCATTTCATTACGGAGCTAAACACATTTCTGATCCTTGAGCCACAGAAGCTGAAAGAGTACATCTCAAGGGGTGCTAAAGAACTTTTAGCCTGTGCATGTTCTCTCAGAATACAGAGAAGCTGGAGGAGGCTGGGCTGTATACTACATCTGAACCAGAAAAGAAGGGATGACATCTATGAGATTCAACAGCATCTGGTGCTCCCCACCCATTTTCTATATATAAATAATATGTTGCCTCATATCCATAATTTCTTCTAAATTATGTTCAAAGTATTTGTTATCACCTGTGCTTACCTTGAACCATCCAGAAAAGTGAAGGGAATTATGATTTCAGTTGCAGCTTAGCTAGGTTTACTGTACAAACCATAAGCCTGTTTCTTAGCAGGAGCTATTATACCAGACTCAGAAATGTTCTTTTTTACCCTTTTGCCTAGAAGTAGAACAATTTTAGGTATTTGTGTCTGTCAAGAGGATATTATTGATTGTGGTATTTTGTTTTTGAGAAGAGAGTGATGGGAAGTCTGTGAGGACATCTTTAAAAATTCATTAAATAATTATACCAGGTTTCAAGCTATCTGTTATTAAATTTGTGTTTGAAGTTGGCAATATTTGAAGGTGTGGAAGAGAAAGTGAATGTTCTATGTCATTGAGAATATAGCTAGCATGCATGCATGCATGTGTACTTATATATGTACATTTAAAACTTTTGAAGGGATCAGTAAAGCTCATACAAAACTGAAATTTAATTTATGAAGTCACAGAGTCAAAGAATATTGGTGCTGGCAGATAGATGGTGGAATGGATACAAATAAGGTCATAAATCACAAAATCATAATGTAACCGATTCAGGGATTTTTTTTTTTATACATAAATTTTGTAGAATCCTGAAGAACGAGTTCAGTGCATTGTAAAGATGTTGTTGGAGACTTCATTCAATTCGTGATGCTGTGTCCTCTATGTGACATTTTCACATGACATATTTTATATTTAGGCGCCAGGAAAATCTTTGCTCATTCTGAGTGAGTAGTGTGCTTATTCCTCATGGACAGTAAAAATGTAACAACTGAAAATGTGGAAACACCGTCATGTTGTTTGGCTGCCAGGATGTTCAGAGCCAAATTTTCAGTTCTTACTTTAACTATATAGGGATCCGTGGTTTCAAATTCCTAATCCTCTCCATGATCCTGCTTTATGTTTTTTTCTCCTCATGTTCATTTTTGGTTTATGTAATTTTACAAAATAAAACATGTGTCTCTGAAACTTTGAATCCTCTGTTGTATGAGGAAATCTGCAAAGATATAAACAGAAAACTTGTATATTATTTGGCCTTTGTGATGCAATGAAAAGTCACTATGCATTGAATAGGTTCTGCTATTTTCTCCTGTGGTGCTGGGGATTGAACTTATGGCCCTGTAAATGTTAAGACTCACAGTGTGATATCCCCATCCCCAGGCATTGCCATTCTAATAGGCTTTTGTGAAGTCCTATTTCTTTTGATCAGCTTGGATATGGACAATTTTGGTGACACTTTGGAAGACAGTAAGTTTACTAAGGTGTATAGCGTTTAATGAAATTTTATGTGAAGATTATCCCTGATATATGAGCTGATCTTAGTCACATAACTCTAAGTTGAGAGATTTAGAGAGATTGGAGACAGCATTGTAGTCAGTACTTGACAAGAAACCAAAGTTAGCAGTGGAGCAGCTGGGACAGAAATCTTCCTGCCGCCTTCATTTGCACCAGGGAGCCAGGAGACTCCATAGCCTTCTGTGCACAGTCCAGCAGGAGAGAGTGATCTCCCAGCAGCACTTTCACTTCTGGGCACAGAGGTGAGATCTCTACCTTCTCTCTGGAGGGGACCTGATAGAAGCACACGGGGCATAAGATCAGTGGAGCAGCTGGGACAGAGGTCTTCCTTCCCTCCACCATTTGCACTAGGGAGTCCGGAGACTCCACAGCCTTTTGTGCATAGTCAGCCAGGAGAGAGAGATCTCCCAGCACTGCTTTCACGTTTGAGCTCAGAGGAGTAAGGACATGGGCTTACAGGCCCACAGGAGGAACAAACTCCAGCCAGAGACAACAGTACCAACTAGCACCAGAGATAACCAGATGGCGAAAGGCAAGCACAAGAACCATACCAATAGAAACCAAGGCCACCAACTAGCACCAGAGATAACCAGATGGCGAAAGGCAAGCACAAGAACCATACCAACAGAAACCAAGGCCACATGGCAACATCAGAACCCAGTTCTCCCACCATAGTAAGTCCTGGATACCCCAACACACCTGAAAAGGGAGAGTTGGATTTAAAATCGTATCTCATGATGCTGGTAGACGGCTTCAAGAAAGACTTAAATAACTCCCTTAAAGAAATACAAGAGAGCATAGGTCAACAGGTAAAAGCCCTTAAAGCGGAAACACAAAAATCCCTTAAAGAAATACAGGAGATCATGGGTCAACAGGCAGAAGCCCTTAAAGAAGAAACACAAAAACCCCTTAAAGAATTACAGGAAAAGACATACAATCAAGTGAAGGAAGTGAACAAAACCATCCAGGATCTAAAAGTGGAACTAGAAACAATAAAGAAATCACAAAGTGAGACATCTCTGGAGATAGAAAACCTTGGAAAGAAGTCAGGAGTCATGGATGCAAGCATCAACAACAGAATACAAGAGATAGAAGAAAGAACCTCAGGTGCTCAAGATACCATAGAAACCATTGACTCAACAGTCAAAGAAAATGCAAAATGCATAAAGTTGGTAACTCAAAACATCCAGGAACTCCAGGACACAATGAGAAGACCAAACCTAATTATTATGGTTATAGAAGAGAGTGAAGACTTCCAACTTAAAGGGCCAGCAAATATCTTCAACAAAATTGTAGAAGAAAATTTCCCTAACCTAGAGAAAGAGATGCCTATGAACATACAAGAAACCTTCAGAACTCCAAACAGACTGGACTAGAACAGAAAGTTCTCCTGGCACATAATAATCAAAGCACCAAATTCACTAAACAAAGAAAGAATGTTAAAAGCAGTAAGGGTAAATGGGAAAATAACTTATAAAGGCAGACCTATCAGAATTATACCAGACTTCACACTAGAGACCATGAAAGCTAGAAGATCCTAGGCAGACCTCAGACAGACCCTAAGAGAACACAAATGCCAGCCCAGGCTCCCATACCCAGCAAAACTCTCAATCATCATGGATGGAGAAACCAAAATATTCCATGATAAATCCAAATTTACACAGTATTTGTCCACAAATCCAGCCCAGGATAATTGATGGAAAATGCCAACACAAGGAGGGAAACTACACCCTAGAAAAAGCAAGAAACTAATCTTCTTCCAACAAACCCAAAAGAGGATACCCACACAAACATAAAAATAACAGGAAGCAACAATCACTATTCTTTAATATCTTTTAACAACAATGGACTCAACTCCCCAATAAAAAGACATAGACTAACAAAATATTTCTCATGTAAATCTTCAATTTTATCAGAAAATGTTTGTAATTCCCCTTTTAATTAATTTAGTAATGTTTTTATGTCTACCATTTTATCTGCATTATTTTCATGATAATCTTCAATTTTAATATGTCTGTCTATATATTTTCTATTTTATCAGAAATGTTTTCAATGTAAATCTTTGATTTTATCACAAATGTTTCTAATTCCACCTTCAATTAATTTAGGGTTTTTATATCTACCATTTTATATGTAAAATTTTCCATGAAATAGTCAATTTTAACATGTCTTTATATTTCTTGAATTTTACCAGAAATATTTTCCATGTAAATCTTCAATTTTATCAGAAAATGTTTATAATTCCACTTTCAATCAACTTAGAATTATCTTTATGCCTATCATTTTATCTGTATAATTTCCATGATAATCTTTAATTTTACATGTTTTTCTATATATTTCTTCAATTTTATCAGAAATATTTTCATGTAAATCTTCAAGTTTATCAGAAAATGTTTATAATTCCACTTTCAGTCAACTTAGGAATAATTTTATGCCTACCATTATTATATCTATATAAAATTTTCCACAATAACCTTCAATTCTAACATTTTTTCTACTTTTTCTACATTTTTCTACAATTTTATCAGAAATATTTTCCACGTAAATCTTCAATTCTATCATAAAATGTTTTTATTCCATATTTCAATTAATTTACCAATGTTTTACATGTCTACCACTTTACTCTTTAATTTTCCATGAAAATTGTCAATTTTAAATTGTTTTTCTATGTATCTCTTCTATTTTATCTGAAATATTTTCCATGTAAATCTTTAATTTTATCATAAAGTGTTTTTACTTCCCTTTTCAATGAAAAAAAAAAAGAAACCAAAGTTAGCTTAAATCCTAAGATTGGTACGATAATTTTAACTACAATTTATTCACTTGTTGGCTTTTATTTTTATCAACTCTAACATAGTAAAATTGTTTTTGGTGAAAGGCTTAGTTTTTTTTTTAAAATTTATTTTATTTGTGTGTGAGCAGACTATGCCTGCATATTTAGTGTCAAAAGACAATGAGAATCAGGTCTCTCCTTCTACCATGTGCATTGCAGGGATTGACTCATCGGGGTTGGAAACACATGCACTTACTGAACTATCTTATTGGCCCTTAGGTGAGTACTTTTTTTTTTTTACTTTTTTCTTTTATTAGATAATTTCTTTATTTACATTTCAAATGTTATCCCCTTTCCTGGTTTCCCTTCCCCAAACCCCCTAACCCATCCCCCCTTCCTCTGCTCACCAACTCACCCACTCCTGATTCCTTGTCCTGGCATTCCCCTATACTGGGGCATTGAGCCTTCTCAGGGCCCAGGGCCTCTCCTCTCATTGATGTCCAACAAGGCCATCCTCTGCTACATATACATCTGGAGCCATGGATCCCTCCATGTGTACTCTTTGGTTGGTGGTTTAGTCCCTGGGAGCTCTGGGGGTACTGGTTGGTTCATATTGTTGTTCCTCCTATGGGGCTGCAAACCCCTTCAGCTCCTTCAATCCTTTCTCTAGCTCCTCTATTTGGGATCTTGTGCTCATTCTAATGGTTGGCTGTGAGCATCCCCCTTTGTATTTCTGAGGCACTGGCAGAGCCTCTCAGGAGACAGCTATTTCAGGATCCTGTCATCAAGCACTTGTTTACATCCACATTAGTGTCTGGGTTTGGTGACAGTATATGGGATGATAAGTACTTTAATATAGAGTTGTGTAACCACCACAATAATGAGGAAACATACTCCCAGAAAATTTTTCTTGTCATCCTTTAATACTAATGACCGTTCCTGTGTAATATTTATTTGCCCAAAATAGCTGTTATTTTGGAAGCTTACTACTGAATAAGCTTACCTATTCTAGTTCTTTCTGAACTCTGGCTGGTTGATTTCAACTCAATAGTTCTGGGTCAAACTCCACTCTAAGATAAACTATGCAAACTGGCTTCTTTGGCTTATCACTGAATTGCTCTGCTTAGCCTCAGACTAACTGGCAATTTGTTCTAATCTTCTGGTTCCTTATTCTCTGGCTTCAACTAACTCTCGACCTTCACAGCATGAACTGCACAAACTGAATGGAACTCACTAACAAACTCTACTGAATTCAACTGCACTGTAGGAAATACACTGACTGAAGGCACTGAACTCAACTGTATTCAACTAAACTTCACCAAATTCAATTACACTGACTGTATTCTACTTCTGACTCATTTTGTCAAATCTTTCTCTCACTCATCACTTTGTCTGCCCCTCAATTAGACAGTGTTGTTTGGGATTAAAGGTGTGTACTAAAGATGTATCTGTATTCTAGCCAGAGGGATTACAGCTATGTGGCATTTCTGCATTCCAGTCAGATCACACAGACCTGGGTCATTGGATGTTATTGCTTGCCATCCGAATCATGTTGCTGAATTAAAATTCCTCTACACTCCCACCTTGATTTTATGTTAAAATGTTCCCCACAATATTTTATGGAAATAGATTAAAAAGGTTAATTTGATTCTGCTATTCTCTTTTATAGAGTTTCTACTGTGTGCTCATTTCTGCAGTAAGTTTTGTGGCCTTTATAAAGAGTATAATTCAGTAATTCATGATTAGAGTATTAAGGTTGTTAGAAAATAGTTTGTGTTGCTGGCTTAATACACAGAGAATCATTAAGACCTTATCTAAGCCAATTATAAATTGGGACAGATCTTGAAATGAGGAATCATTTACCTAGGCTAGAAAAATGGCTTTGCAATTGAATGATATACTATATGCATTTGGTGTATTTGTCCTTTTGATTGTGGGAAAAAACAGTATATTTAGAATGTAGAGTTAAATTTCATCTCTGAAAGTGATATATTAATCTAAACAGAAAGAAGGAAATCACATGCTTGCAAGAATATTTACAAAAGTCTTTATAATCTGCAGCCAAGGAAGTTTCTTTAGTACAAAAACATTAACTTCACTTTTTATAAGATGTGGGGAAGGAGATGACTGCCAAATGGCTTTGTTCCATGTCCAGAGAAATATAACAAGACTAACATCCAGATATCTATTGCAGAAGTCTGACTAGAATTTTCCATTATGAATTCATTGCATGTAAATGCTGAACATATGGCGCCCACCAGTGATCTGTGTGGAGGTGATGGAGTCGAGGTCAAAGAAGACAAGAAGAAGGCCAAGCCTTGTACTCTTAAGTGAAAGGCAGCTGGACACCATATGAGTTTCTTTAGACTTAGAGCCAGCTTTATGTCGAGGGAGTAGGCAGTCACCCAAGCCTTGTGATTTGTAGGGTGTGGCGAAACAAGTTTCATTTGCCAAAATTTCCCCCTACAGTCAGGCCTCATGTCCTGAATTTCCCATTAGGAAAAAAAAGTCAAAATGCTGTTTTTTACTTCTGCACCTCTTCTTCGCAGCATAAGGAACTTGGTGAAATGATGAGACACAAACCCACAACGCTGGAAACAGCTACTAGACCCTTGATATAGAATTTGTCTGAATAGCAGAACTGGCAGGTTAGGGTTTACAGGATAGATCTGTATTTCCACAGGCCAACAGAGGTCTGAGCATTGTGCATGCATATTGAGAGTTAGTATTTTTGCAGAAACCCAGCCTCATAAAGGTAAGAAGAGGCATATGCGTGGAGGCAGGGGAGGGGTTGGGGGTCTTAGGGGAGGGGAGATATCAGGAAAGGTTTTACCATTGGCAATGTAAATGAAGACGATATTAAATAAAAAA
This sequence comes from Apodemus sylvaticus, assembly GCF_947179515.1. Taxonomy (NCBI): domain Eukaryota; kingdom Metazoa; phylum Chordata; class Mammalia; order Rodentia; family Muridae; genus Apodemus; species Apodemus sylvaticus. The sequence continues at coordinate 121,558,695 of NC_067495.1, forward strand.
ATAAATAAAAAGGTAAGAATGATAGTACTGACTGCACATAAACATCTTCTAGCTGTATATTGGGTGCCTATAATAGTTTGCTCCCCAAGGGGGCAGGTCTCTATAGTATTAAGTAGAGTGCAGGTCGATCTTAGGGATCTGTTAAGACTAGAATAAGAAGATGGCCCTCTTGTGGTAGTCTTGGCCAGAATATCCCAAAGGCAAGATTATCTTCTTTTTCTTCATCCCTCCTTCCCTCCTTCCCTCCCTCCCTCCTTCCCTCCTTCCCTCCCTCCCTCTTTCACTCTTTCCCTCCCTCCTCCTTTTTCCCTTCCTATCATTCCTTCTTTTTCCCCATCTTTCTTTTACTACCCTTCCTCCCGCCCCCTCCCTGCCTTGCTTTGTTTTCTTTTTCACTTTTTTGACACAGGATCTTGGTATAGCCTAGGCTAGACTCAAAACTCTTCTTATATTTTAAAAATTCATGATTTAAATTCCATATAAGTGTTCTATATTTACATTGTATTGTTTTAAACTTCTTCTTCCCTCTTATACCCTCTTGTGCCTCCTTGCTCCTTCTAAAAATCAAGGCGTTTTTTTATTCTATATATAATATATATTATATATGCATAAATATATACATGCAATATGCTGATCCCATTTAGTACTGCTTGTATGTATGTATGTGTTTTCAGGGCTGGCCACTTGGTATTGGATAAAAAATTAGAGGAGGGGGAGACTTATCCATGTGGAAGACTGATTCTCCCTCTCAATATTCAATAACTGCCTGTTGCTCTAGAAGTATGGCCTTGTGAGATTTCCCATGATCCAATGTTAGCCTGTCATCTATGTTCTTTGCTTTGGTTTTGTTTAGGTAACCTATATTGTTGAGATTTCATGGTTGTAACTTCCCTGTCTTATCTAGAAGACACAATCTTACAGAAGACTTCCTGGTCCTCTGGCTTACAACCTTTCCACCCAGTGTTCTACAATGTTCCCTGAGCCTTAGGTGTAGGGGTTGTGTTATAGATATAGCTTTTGGGCCTGGACACTTTAGTATTAGAGTTGTTTTCTTACCTGTGGCCACAAGGGTTTTTAGAATGCAGTTTGAGATTATACTGGTTTGGGAAAGTGGCACTCACCAACATGTGAGTACTAGTACTGTACCTTTAAGGGTATCTTGCCTGGCTGGTTATTGTTGTGGTTCATAGGTGTCTCAGTTGGGTTGGACTGTTCATTGCATTTCTTTTTTTGGCAGCTTCCATAGCACCTTGAAAGCCAGTCCTGAGGGAAGCAGCTTTTGGGTTAGATCCAGCTCTATTCCTACAAGTACTGTGTCTGAAGTATATGGTATCTCCAGCAATAGGAACCTATCTTTAATTCTGGGAGGCAACCAAGGCCAACAGCAATAGCCTATACCATTTTTGGAGTTCCCATGGCCAACACTCTAAAGGAGCTTCCTTATGCTTGGTACTATTTATTTATTTTAAGACAGTCTATGACTCTTGGGTGTCAGTAATCACCTCAAGTAGTAGAAGTTTCTTTAAAGCACACACACACATATATATACCTACACTTAAATGTATTATATATAATTTTAGATTAACATAAAATAGTATGATTCAGTATGATTTTTAACCCTCCTTAGGGTTATATTTATGTCTCTTGTACAGCTCTCTTTCTCCCAGTTAAGTTCCCCCTATTCCAGTTCCTTCTTCCGCCCCCATCTCCTTAGCTCCTGTAGCCTACTATTCTCCTCTCTATTTTTCTTATTCTCAATGGTCCCTTCTTACCTTTCTAGTTTCTAGGATTACTCAGGATAATGTAAGAGTTATCACATTGTGTCTGAAGTTGAGTTATCACATGTGTCAACTTACATCTGAAGAGTTGGAGCTAGGAGCCTCCCTTAAGAGAGAATACTGGAAGTATGTTTTTCAGTGTCTTCGTTGCTGCACTCAATACAGCTAAAGCTGTTGAAGGCTTTTTGAGTTGTTTCTTTTTTTTTCATTTTTTTTATTCGATATAATTTATTTACATTTCAAATGATTTCCCCTTTTCTAGCCCCCCACTCCCCGAAAGTCCCATAAGCCCCCTTCTCTCCCCCTGTCCTCCCACCCACCCCTTCCCACTTCCCCGTTCTGGTTTTGCCGAATACTGCTTCACTGAGTCTTTCCAGAACCAGGGGCCACTCCTCCTTTCTTCTTGTACCTCATTTGATGTGTGGATTATGTTTTGGGTATTCCAGTTTTCTAGGTTAATAACCACTTATTAGTGAGTGCATACCATGATTCACCTTTTGAGTCTGGGTTACCTCACTTAGTATGATGTTCTCTAGCTCCATCCATTTGCCTAAGAATTTCATGAATTCATTGAGTTGTTTCTAAGTGATTTTTATTTGTTCTTTTGGGAATTCTCTGTACATACCCATAGCTCATTTTTAAATTGGCATTTTTAAATTGTTGGTTTTCTTGACTTTTTTTTTTTGAGTTCTTTATATATTCTTGATATTAATCCTCTGTCACATGTATAGCCTCCTCTTCACTAAACTGATTATTTCCTTTGTGGTGCAGAGCCTTTTTAGTGTTATAAAATCCCACTTGTCAGTCATTGCCTCTAATTCCTGTAGCCTCCAACGCCTTGATTCTCCTGCTTCAACTTGCTGTGCATTGGCATTTATGCATGTGTTGCCACACATGCCAGATTCCAAAGGGCTTTCTTAAACATTTTCTAGTTGGCTGCCACAGAAAATGGAAGCAAGGTTGGAGGTGTGAAGCCACAGATGAGGTGTTAGGGTTTTTCACTTCTGTGGAAACCACTGGAGCAGGTCTGTCTGGTGTATGAAATAAAATACAAAAGTTGTATTCGTTATTAGCATATAAAGCATCAGGAAGAGCAAGGCTTCTAAGTCTTGCACCCTAGGTATGGTCTTGCCTCACAGCCTCAAAATTGACCTTTCTTGTAAAATAAAAAATGCCCCGTTAGGCTTCTTTGCAAATTGCTTTTGGCTATCAATCCAGTCTTGGTAAGCTGCTCACACACTTTCCTCTGAGCATAGCACAACCATTACCATGTTATTTGGAGCAAGTATGACTAACTGTATACTAACTTTCACAGCTTCAGGGCTGTTGCCACACTCTCATGAAAGGAGGGCTTTGGGTATGTGTGTGGTGCTGATCAGCTGCTCACCAGAGTGGCCAGTCATTTCCTCTTTCCTGCAGCACACCCTGTAGCTTTGTCTGCCCCAGCTCCGTATGATCTCAGGAAGTACAAGTGCAGTGCACTTTTCTTTTTTCCCTTCCTTCCTTCCTTCCTTCCTTCCTTCCTTCCTTCCTTCCTTCCTTCCTCCCTCCCTCCCTCCCTCCCTCCCTCCCTCCTTCCCTTTCTCTCTCTCTCTCTCTCTCTCTTTCTTTCTTTCTTTCTTTCTTTCTTTCTTTCTTTCTTTCTTTCTTTCTTTCTTTCTTTCTTTCTTTCTTTCTCCTTCCTCTCTCTTTCTCTCTTTCTTTCTCTTCCTTCCTTCCTTCCTCTCTTTCTCTCTCTTTCTTCCTTCCTTTCTCCCTCCCTTCCTTCTTTCTTTTCTTTTTCTTCCTTCCTTTCTTTTGTTCTTTCTTTCCTTTCTCTTCCTTCCTTCCTTTCTTCATTCCTCCTTCTGTTTTCTTCTTTCTTTCTTTCCTTCCTTTTTCTTTCTTTCTTTCTTTCTTTCTTTCTTTCTTTCTTTCTTTCTTTCTTTCTTTCTTTCTTTTTTTTGTCTGTCTTTCTTCTCTCTCTCTCTCTCTCTCTCTCTCTCTCTCTCTCTCTCTCTCTCTCTCTCTCTGTTACCCATGCTCCTGTAAGTACAGGAGCTCACTGATAATGTGTAACTCAAATCAGTTCAGAGACTAACTCTACTCTCAGAATATGAAACAGAATTGGCCCAGAAAAGAAGAGTCTTGAGAGATCTTCAAGCCTAAGGTCATTACTTCCTTGATGTAAAAGTGCCAGTGTAGTTCACGGGCCCATCTCATTTTCGTAATGCTGTAATTGATCCTTTTGTATTCAGAAAGAAAAGTACTTTCAGATTGGTTAAGGGTAAAGAAAACCAATAAAACCTTATGTGGGTGTGGTATTGGCTTTTCTGAGAAGATTTGTTGGATGGAAAATTCAGACTAGTTCTCAGCCTCAGTCACTTGAAAAAACTGGATTTGCTCATTTGCAAATGGAAAGAGTAATTGTACCTATTAATTTCTTTAGGTGGTGACATTTAAAGGTGAAAATGATGCTGATGCTGGGAGGGTAGACCTGAGGAGCAGGTCTGTATGGCACCGCTCCAAGAGTCGCCTTTGTGGGTCTGTGAATTGGCTTTGGTTAAGGCTCATAAAACAAGATTCTGTTATGATTTTACCATAGATTTGCATCAGAAATTTCCCATTGTATCTTGTGAGCATAATTTATATTAGAAATTAATAAACAGATTGGAAAGGGGCATGAGATGAATGAGTGAACGAATGAGCTGAATGAATGAGTGTGTGTAAATCGTACCTAAGGATTGGTTCCACATCATCTTTCTGAGTAGTTTTTACCCTTCCCATGGAATCTGAGAAGCTATTTCTATGTCTCTACTATGTAAAAATTGCAATTTCTCCAGGAGACATATTCCTGAACAGAACACTAATAGCTCAGGCACTAAAATCAACAGTCAATAAATGGGACCTCATGAAACTGATGCGCTTCTGTAAAGCAAAGATTTTAGCGTACAGAATTGTTTTAGCTATCTTGTTTTTGTTTCCATATGAAGTTGAAATTTGTTCTTTTAAGATCTGTAAAGAATTGTATTGGAAGTTTTATGGGAGTTGCCTTATTCAAAATAGCCAGAAACAGGAAGCAAACCAGATGTCTCTCAACCAAAGAATTTACACAACAAAATACTATTCACCTATTAAAAAACAAAGGCATCATGAATTTTGCAGGCAAATGTATAAAACTTGAGAATATCATTCTGAGTGAAGTAACCCAGTTCCAAAAAGACACATATGGTATGTACTTAACTTATAAGTGGACATTAGCCATAAAGTCCAAGATAATCATGTTACAATCCATAGACCCACAGAAACAAAGTAATAAGGAGATCCCAAGGGAGAGTGCTTGAATCTCACTCAGAAAGTGCATTAGGTGGAAGAGGGAGTGAGGATCTGAACAGGGATGAAGATAAAGTTCAGGGAGAACAGTAGGAGAGGGCTGGAAGTGAGAATGAAAATTGTTGAGGTGCATCTCTGGGACTAGTGGAGACCTGGGACAGGGGAGGCTCTGGAAAGTCTAAGGGCTAGCTGAGATTCCTAGCAGATGGGGATGTGGAGACTGAAGCGACCACCTCCCGTAGTCAGGCAGGACTACCAGTGGAGGGAGGGGCACATCAATCCACCCACAAACCCTTCAACTCAAAATTGTCATTCTTATAAGATATGCAGGGATAAAGATGAAGCAGAGACTGAGAAAACAACCAAGCAAAGACTGCCCCAACTTGAGACTCATCCCATGGGAGAGAGACAATCCTCGGCACTATTTTTCCATTCATTCATTCATTCATTCATTCATTCATTCATTCATTCATCCAATTTACATCCTGATTGCCATCCCCTGCTGGTACCCCCTCACAAATCATCCTTCCCAATTTACCCCCTTCTCCTCTGAGAGGGTGGAGGTCCCCATGGGCATCTATCTATCCCCCCACCCTGGCACATCAAGTCTCTGCAAGGCTAGGTGCATCCTCTTCTACTGGAGAGGCCAGACAAGGTAGACCTGTTAGGAGAATGGATTCCACAAACAGTCAACAGATTTAGGAACAGTCCCCGCTCCAGCTGTTGGGAACCATCATGAAGACTGAGCTGCACATCTGCTACATATATGCAGGGACGTAGGTCCAGCCCATGTATGGTCTTTGGTTGGTGGTTCAGTCTCTGAGAGCCCCCAAGGGTCAAGGTTGACATTATGAATGATACTGTGCTTTGCTTGCAGACAAGAACTTAGCATATCTGTCTCTTGAGAGGCTTCATTCAGCAACAGATGGTTGCAGATGTAGAGACCCACAACCAAACATTAGGAGAAGCTCTGAGTGCCTTGTCGAAGGGGGGTGGTGGTGTAGAATTGATCAAGCCAGAGGAGTCAAGAACACCACAAGAAAACCTAATAGAATCAACTAACATGGGCCCATGGGAAATCACAGAGACTGAACTACTAACCAAAGAGCATACAGGGGTTGGACTTAAGTTCCCTACACATTTGGAGTAGAGATGCAACTTGTCTTCATGTGAGTCCCCTAACAATTGGAGTAGGGGCTGTCCCTAATTCTGTTCCCTGCCACTGGATCCTCTTCCCCTACCTGGACTACTTGGTCCACACTCAGTGGGAGAAGAGGTGCTTAGTCCTGCTGGAATTAGATGTCTCAGGGCAGGGTGGTACCCAAGGGGAGTTTCCTCTTCTTTGATGCAAAGTGGGAGGGGTAGTGAGGGGAGGGACTTATATGGGTAGGACTGGGAGGAGAGATTGAAGGCCGGCTGTTATGAGGATGTAAAGTGAAAAAAAAATACATTAAACCAAACAAAAAAAATGCCATTTCTTCCTGGTTCACATTTCACTTACATTGAGAATAAATTCTCAACATTGTTGTTGTCAAACACTTTTATGGATTGATTACTCGAGCACAGTTCTTAGACCTTCTCCTGGCTTAGAACTTTAAAGTCTTTTTTAATTAAAAGATAATTACAGGGGCTAGAGAGATGACATCAGTTGAAAGCATAGACTGTTCTTGCAGGGCACCTGAGTTGGCTTCTTGGTAGCCACATAATGAAGCTTACAATAACCCAAAACTCCAGCTCTGGGGAGATCTGATGTCTATGGCCTTCACAGACATACAAATATACATATAATTAAAAACAAAATCTAAAACCTTAAAATATACAATTTACTTAATTTTCTCTTCTGCAGTGCTAATATGGGTTTTGTTTAATGCATTCCAGAAGAATTAAATCTGTACACCTCTTGTTATACAGTAACAATGAGGATATTAATTGTTAATGATCATTATTTTACATTTATCCACTGTTTACTAATTCCCAGGCAATATGCTAAGGATTTTATATGAATTCATTCATTATATTCTCTTGATAATCCAATAAAGAGGGAAATGATTGTTTTTTTCCATTTTAATGATTAGAATGTTGAAACAATTAATTTTCCCAGGTTCATTGCATTAATTAAAACTCTACAGCTTCCCTGATCATAATATTATTATGGCATCTTATATATTTATCTTGTGTATATGCACATATATGCAGATATATATACTAACATACTGAAAAATAAGTATGGGTAAACTTGCTAAATGTGTTCATTCCTGTGGTATTATCATTTTTTAAAAGGAAAGCTCTATTCCCTCAGGAATACTTCATTTCTCTTTTCTATTAATAAGCTGCTTTGAAGAGCAAATTAGTCCTATGAAGGATGCTACATTAAGTTTCAAAGTACTAAAACCAAAGGAATTTAATATTTCCTCCTTTACTCTATCCATGTATTTCATTGATAATGATACAATTTTCTATCAGTTACTCCTCTGAATATTGCCCCTTAGCCATACTAGGTAGCCATCAAGTGGTAGCTAAGGAGAACCATCGTGTGACCCCTCTCAATCAACTTTTGGTCACATTGTTATCCTGTATTTGACTATATGTAAAAATAAGCATACCTTACAGATGAAAAGAATTCATCCTTGTGTTAGTTTTTGTTGTTGTTTCAAGACAGGGTTTCTCTGTGTAGCCCTGGCTGTCTTGGAACTCACTCTGTAGACCAGGCTGGACTCAAACTCGGAGAATGGCCAGCTTTTGCCTCCTCAGTGCAGTGAATAAAGGTGTGTATGTGTGTGCTGCTTCCACATCTGGCTTATGTTTGTTATTTTTAACATTGTTGTGACCAAATATTTGATATGTTGTCCTACAGTTTAGGAAAGGATGCAGCTTATAATCATAAGGAAGGCATGATGCAGAAGGGCAAGGCAGTTGATCACACTGTGTCTCCAGTCAGGAAGCACAGATGAATGCAGGTGCTTAGTTCATTTTTTTAAATTTATATTTTAGTCTGTGGTCTGGGACCACATTTAGGATGGGCACTCTGATCTCAATCAACTTAATCGAGAAACCCCTTTCACAGACATGCTCAGAAACTTGTCTCCAATGTGATTATAGATCCTGTCAAATCGACAATATTAACCATCATAATGCTGAACTTGACACTTGCATAATAAACACATGTGCCTCTGGTCCTTGGAGGGTGGAGGGATGCAGACAGCAAAGTTTAATACTGTCCCAAACGTGCACAGTGGTGGTGCATGCCTTTAATCCCAGCACTTGGGAAGCAGAGGCAGGAGGAGAACAGCCTGGTCTATGGAGTGAGTTCCAGGACAGCCAGAGCTACACAGAGAAACTCTGTCTTGAAAAAACAACAAAACAAAACAAAAGATGTGAAGGCAGATGCAGTAACACTTGGATATAAATCCTAACTACCACGTTGTAAATGTACAATCTTCAACAAGTCTTCCTCCTTGACCTTGGTTTCCTTATTTGTATAATAATGATAATATTATATCTGTTCATAGACTTCTTGTGATCAGTATATAGGTTAATAATCAGGAAACTGCTTTCTGTCCAGAGAGAACATTAGAAATATCAGTAATTATTAATAATTGTGCCTTAGGGGTGTCATTTTCTATATGAAATTTCTTGCTTATCATTTATTTTTCTCAGAAATAAGTCTATCACTTTCTCAAGTATGCCTCAAAGCATGGAATTAAAAATACTGTTTTTAAACACATGCCAGTGTGAAGATTACCCACTGATTCTAGTTTCCTGCATTTCATTTCTAAGCAGCCCAATAATGGAACTTCCCCAGGTTGAAGGCAGAGAGGGAGCTTCTCAGAGGCACTTGTATACTGCCCATGACTAACCCAGTTACTTGGTTTCACAACTCCTGCCTTACTGTTAATCTGCAGTCATTTAACTTAGTTCAGTGGTCTCTGAAGTGCAGGGTAGATGGGATCCCAGAAAGATGCAAGATTAACTATTTGGCTGTGAGGAAAATGTTAAAATTTACACTCGCTTTTTACCTAGTTTGTGGCTGACACTGCCCACACATCTCTCCGTGTTGGACACAGCACATTTGTCTGCCTGGACCTTGATGAAAGAGTGGGTGTTTCATAAAGGGAAGTGCTGTTTGTTGAAGGCCTCACTTGTTGGAACATGCTGTGATTTATCTGTACGGGGAGATTTTTGGCTTAGGTGGCTTCTGTAATCTTAGTTATCGAATCTAAGATTGCAAGGAAATGGCCTGCAGAATTCACTCAGCTGTGTCACTTGTCTGTGACACCCTAGAGGGCTCACTAGTTATCACGAGGGAAACATTTTAAAACTTGGTGTGCTTAGAAATGAATCCTACTCTATTCTTTAAAATAAAGACAAATATTTCAAAATTGCTTACCTTCTTTTGCTAATTAGTTTACAATAGTATGTATCTTAGTTTTACTGCTGTGAAGAGACACTACAACCAAGGCAACTCACAACAGTTAACTGGGGCTGGCTTACAGGTTCAGAGGTTCAGTCCATTATCATCAAGGCAGGAGCATGGCAGTGTCCAGGCAGGCATGGTGCAGAAGGAGCTGAGAGTTCTACATCTTCATCTGAAGGCTGCTAGGATGAGTCTTAAACCCATGCACACAGTGACACACCAACTCCAACAAAGCAACACCTCCTAATAGTGGCAATCCCTGGCCCAAGTATATACAAACCATCTCAGAAGACATTTGAAAGAGAAAATCTGACTTATTCCTTCAAGATGGTGTTAGCAATGAGTGAAAAGCAATTATGTACTAGATCAATTATGCAGGATGATTGTGGGTTCGGAGTTTGTTTGGGTTACAGAAATAGGCCCTATCTCAATACATTGTTAATGCATAAAAATGTAAAATTCTTTACAGTATATGCCTTTTAATCTGTTATGAGGCTTATTGTTTTGTCACCTAAAGCATCTGGAGTTTGGATAATGTTAAAATTGAAATGAAATAGTTCCAAATTCATTAAATGTTTTTTTTATGTGAAGAGGTTTTTCTTTGACAATTTATCACTCAGTCCTGAGTTGTTTTAATCTTCCTGTGTTTATCCACTTAATATAGATTTATTTGCTGCTCATTTTAGAGTTTACTGCACAATGTTAAGATAGGCTATATAGAATTACCTAAAGTTATCTGAATTTGTTAAATTGTGTGTGTGTGTGTGTGTGTGTGTGTGTGTGTGTGTGCGTGTGCACACGTCCAGGTTGTAGTCTATTTTACAGAAGCTTCTGTAAGTTTTTGCATTGAATGTATATATTTGGTGTTTGTATGCAACATTCTATAGTTATTTCTTAGGTCCATTTGAAATAGAATGCCATTTAATTCTGAAATTTCTCTATTTTGTTGTCTAAATGACCTGTCAATTGGAGAAAACAGGGTGTTAAAATTGCTTACTATTATTTGGTTCATGTTAGTGTGTGTTTTAAATTCCATTAGTACACTATGAAATTGAGTACACCAGGGTTTGATGCATATATATTTAGTATTTTCATACGAATGTAATGGTTTTTCCAACATAATATTTTATTGCATATTTGGGAATTTCATATAATGCACCCTGATTACACTCACCTCTCAGTCCTCCCAGGCCTAACTTGAACCATGTGACCTCCCCCTGTGCCCCTCCAAAAAGATGGAAAAACCCCCTGAAGCCCAATTTGTGTTGCCTATAACATTCACAAAGAAGGACACCGCAGTTTTGATTATTTTTAGTCTGGAGTCTATTTTATCAGCTGGAAATTCTTTAGTGCTTTCACTTTAAGGTGGTGCCTATTCTTGAAGCTGAGTTTCTTATAGACTACACAAAGATATATTTTATTTTATTTCTTAGTTCATTCAGCTAGAGACTATGTCTTTTGAGTGTAAATCTGAGGCCATTGATATTTAAAATTATTATTGAAATACATGTGTTGATTGCAGTCATATTTTGGTTTGGTTTGTGTTCTTAGTTCTGTTTAGTATTTCATTAACTATAACTTTATTTGTTTTCTTTCCAGTGCCTCTTATGCTCATTCTTTCTTTTCAGTTCAAAATACTGCTCTCAATATTCTCATTTAAGGTTGTTTTGGTGGAAATGTTTTTTATTTTAGGCTGTTTGTATCATGAACAACTTTTCTTTGTCCTTTCAGGTAGCTTTGTTGGGCACAGTCATTTAGGTTGGCAATTGTGGTCTTTTAACACTTAGAATGCTCCAGATTCTTCTCGCTTTTGTTATTCTGGAAGTTTTTCTTTCAAATATGGCTTGTGTTTTTTGTCTTGCAGCATTGAATATTCTTTCTTGGTTCTATGCACCTAGTGTTTTTACTATGGTATGCAATAGGGAGTTTCTTTTCTGGCCTTGTCTATTTTGTGTTCAGTGTGCTTTTTGTATCTTTATGTATATCTTTTCTAACTTTGAGGAAGTTTTCTTTTATAATTTTGTTGATGATCTGTGCCATTAACTTGGAATTTTTCTCCCTCATCCATGCCTATAATGTGAAGGTCTGACCTTTTCCTGGATTTCATGTTTCCTGTATGTTCCTTTCTTGGCTTAAAAAAAGTCAGAATCTATGTTGTCTAATTCCCCTACAGTATTTTCAGTTCCCGATGTTCTCATCTTCTCCTTGATCCTTTCTGCTTGCAAATCTTTTCCTTGAGTTTCCTACTGAAGTTGGTGAGCTTTTCAATTACATTTTTGTTTCAGCTGCTGCTCTCCTTATGAATTCTAACTCTACTGAATTGTGATTTCCAATCCTGAATTGTCTTTGTTATTTCATTCACCCACATCTTTCTTTTTTTTTTTTTTTTGGACATCACTCAGATGGTTTTGTTGTGTTTTGTTTTTTTGTTTATATGTTTTTCGAGACAGAGTTTCTCTGTGTAGCCCTGGCTGTCCCTCGAACTCACTCTGAGGACCAGGGTGGCCTCGAACTCAGAAATCTGCTTGTCTCTGCCTCCCAAGTGCTGGGATTAAAGGCGTGTGCCACCATTGCCCAGCCAGATGTTTATTGTTATCATCTTGAAGTTCAATTAAGTATTTCTTTTTATGCCTTCTTTAAATTCATGAACTCTTTGATTAAACTTATGATTATCCATCAAATTCTGTGTCTTGAAGTTTGTCTAGGTAATTTTCATTAAATAAATTTCTACAGGCCTAGTGGGTTTGATAAGAGGCATCCTGTCTTAGCCATTCATATTGTTTTGTGATGTGAGCTGTATACATAGACGTCTTTCTTAGCTTGTTGTGTGTCTGATGTGAGAATCTGGCCTGCCTTAGAATGGTCCTGTGTAGGAGTTGCATGGCTAGAACTAGACCATGAGTTTGTAGAACTAGTACATGTGCTGTTTGATTAGATCATGCAAAGATGACTCCCAAACTACAGATCTGTAGCTCGGCTGTGGATGCAGAGATGGATGGTCGAGGGAGGAATTAGAGAGGGAAGGACACAACAAAATCAATTTAGGGAGAAATGGGTTGTTTTATCTTACACATGCAGTTCAAAGTCTATTATTGAGGGAAATCAGGGCAGGAACTCAAAGCAGAAACTACAGAGGATGTTTATGAATTTGCTTACAGGCTCATAGTCGGCTAGCTTTTCTTAAAATAGTGAGACCCACCTGCCTAGTGATGAGCCACTCATAATGGGTTACGCCTTCCAATACCACTCATTGATGAAGACAATTTCTACTTTTATTTTATTTTATTTTATTTTTATTTTTATGTGCATTGGTGTGAGGCTGTCAGATACCTTGGGACTAGACTTACAGACAGTTGTGAGTTGTCATTTGGATGCTGGGAATTGAACCTGGGTCCTTTGAAAGAACAGATAGTACTCTTAACCACTGAACCATCTCTCCAGCCCTAAGGACAATTTCCAGATATTGGCCTGAGGCAAATCTGTCTGGGTATCTCAACTGACACTCTCTCTTCCCAGATGATTCTAGGTTTTCAGGTTGATAATAAAAAGTAACCAACACATAAGGAATCTAGACTAGAACACATATTCAACTTTAATGGACTCTAGACTAGAATACTTATTTAACATCATTAGAATCACTCATCAGATTATCACCTCTTGGTGTTCCATGGCTTATTTATTATTAGCATATATTAATTATACAAATTAGTGAGTTTCAGTGTGACATTATCATACATGCATATATTCTATTTGGACCATAATCAACCCCTATTATTTTCCTTGTCTTTTCTATATCCATGGTATTTAACAGAGGCTTAAGCATATACTAGATGCTCATATAACTAGATGTTAGTGCTTGTTGAATTGAATTGAATTAGTTGAAAGACATATTAGACACAGTTGATTTAGAATTCTGTTGTAACCCCAGGATTGAGACTTCCAATCACCTTTCTTTCTCTCTTCTGAAATACTCTAGTTTTGAAAGGTATAGTTGATGGATGTTTCTTGCCCTAATTCTTATCAAAACAACTGTTTTAATATATTTAACAGTTTCAGCTCTTTAGGGAGAATACAAAAACTTCTAAATCTCATCATTATATTTATATTGTCTTCATTAATAATGTTGAACTCTTTGACTCTATCCTGGCCTTTAATACCAATAGAAGAATACTGCCAATACTGTCATGCTTCTCTGTCTAAATATCATTCATAAATGGTTTCTTCCCATCTGTCAATCAGTGTGAAATTCTTGAACCTGGCTTTAAAGACCTGACACCTAATCATTCCCCATTTCAGCAATTCAAGTATTTTCCATCAATGTTCCTGCTCCAACTAGGTGGATCTCAGCACTGAGCTCTAAGCACTGACCACAAGCCAGATTGTCAGCTTTTTTCTTTGCTGTGATATCCAATTCCCAAATTTGAACCTTTACCAAGCTAAGGCTCAATGAGTTCTTCAAGGATAGCTCCCCCATCTTCGTTAAGTATCAAATTTATATACTTATGTTTCTATAAATGAAATTGGACCCACACAAGGTTATAGAGAGGGTTTTTTCTCCAGTTATTTTTCTCACAAGTGTTTTTTGCCAAATAGATAGTTAAGTGGTTAGAATGTAAGTATCCTGAAAGTTCTTTGTAAATATGAATATAAGGGTTTATGACACACATTCATATATATATATATATATATATATATATATATATATATATATATATATGCTAATCACTTTCTGAGTACATACTCTATTATAAAACGTGGATGAATCTAAGTATCCTTGGGGAGGGAAGTTTGCTAAATATTAAATTTTCATTTAATTACTTTAGTAATTTAATTTGCCAAGAGCAGGGTACTTCTTGTTCAAATTCTCTATGTCTCTCTCTGTTTCTGTCTCTGTCCTTCTCTCTCTTAATTATTTACTCTATCTGGATCTATAGGTAGTTAGTCCTTACTGGGCTGGGAGAGATATTTCTTTAGTGAATCAGCCAATGTTATTTTGCCCATGTTTCCATAAATAACCTCTTTTCCATGCCACTCTAATTAAACTCACTGGGCTGCCTAAAATATGCAAAGACATTAAAATAGAAGTTGGGCGAGGTAGGAAGACAGCAGCAAGAGTTGGGGCAGGACAGCTGTGTGTGATGGGATAAATATGATCAAAATACATTATAGATATGTATGAAAATGTCTCAGTGACATTACTATGTATATTGTTATGCATAATTATTACATATTGTTATATAATTATTATGCATAATTAATTATTTGTATGATTGATATAGGCAAATAAAAACCTTTAAAATAAAAATGAGAAATAGGAAAATACTAGATATTTTTTCAGTGAATGGCATGAATGCTTGAATTTGGCCGTTAAAGGGTTGTGTGATTGCCTAGACTTGTGAAATCTGAGACATTTAGGTTGTCTGTGTATAATCTAACTGAAGATAGAATGTGCTGGTCAGGAGCTTGTTAATATATTCACATTGCTTACTGTTATATCTTGGTGCCTAAAATGCAAGATCTGGCACATAGAAGGATTTTGACACTTTTGAAGAAGAGTGAGACTTCTGGGAGATTTGGATTTACTCTGATGTGCTGAGAAAGTAAGGTTCATAAAACACGAAAATCAGACAATGGTAACTTTACCAATTTCCCACCCTTCCAAATGAGTTCTTAGAAAATATCCACCTCGCTCCCCTCACCCCAACAGCCCTTAGTCTATTCTTTACTATTTGAAACTTTCTATTAGAAAATTCCCCTTTTGACAACACTAACATCTTTTCCTCTTATCTGGAAACTAAAGTAACTTTATGTGGGTATTTTTTTTTTATATATACAGCACTAAAATACTGAATCTTACTTTATCTTCTTTTACATATCTGGCCCACATTTGCTGTGCTACATTTTGTGCAACCTACCGTGAAACAACCAACGTTAGTCAGTCTGCATCCCTTGTGGTATTTGACACTCAAATTTTCAGTTGGCCACCTTCTTTACTTTTAGCAACTTCATAGTAACCACACCAAACTGTGAGAAAACAGTTGATCATTCTGTCACCTCAGATAGGAGGTGATTTAGAAGACAGTTTGGAGTCTGTTTAAAAATATCCTCAAATGAACATGGGTTTAAAATAATCCGACACTCTTGTTGCTGCATTTTCTAGGGAGGGCAAGATCTCCAAATGACTTAACTTTCATTCCCCTGCCCATAGCCAAATCATCTGGGCTGTATGCTGAATTTAAAGAAATATTACTAAATATATTCTTTAAGCAACAAGCCAGGGAAAGAGGATCTGAAACACCACAGTAGGTTTTTGGTGAGAACTTCTTGAGAGCAGCACCTCAGAAAACCATGTTCACAAAGCTCTGCTCTCTAGCTACAGCTTCACTCTTATGGCAATAGCCAGAATTTATTTTTCTTCTGTTCAGCCTTTAAAGCTGCTGCCTTTCAGTGAAAAGAAGGTGTGAGGAAGCATGGAGTGGGGACTGGTATTGTGGGAGTTAACTGGACTTTTTAATTGACCACATCACCTGACACTGACTCTAAGACCATACACTGTAGCCTGTGTTTTACCCCATATGTTCTTCTCTTGAATCTTGGTATTTGTAACTTCTTATTTCTCACATCTCAGCCTAGTGCTGCTTCTTCCAAGAGGACTACTCTGTCTATTTAGAATGTAACCTCAGTACAGTCAGTGATCATGTTTGTTTTGTTTAGCTGTTGTATATACCCTAACAAATTGCCTTCTTTCTTCAGAGTACAGTCTCAGAACAAAGTCTACCAGATCTGCCAAGCTTGGAAAAGGATGGAAGTGCATCTTTAGTGAATCTAAATTTGGGTGTGTAAATTGAGGTGTTTAAGAATATAAGAATAAACAGTTGATCACATTCTTTTTTTTTGAACTGGGTTTTTGACTTAATGTAATTTATTTTTTTAGCTAAGCACTTGTAAGAACTCTCAAATGCCTCTTTACCAGTCGTGTTTGCATTTTCTTTTTTCCTCCTCTATTTTTTTGTATTGAAAAATGTTTTCATGCAATATATTATGGTTATAGTTTCCCCTTCCACAACTCCACCAAGATCTTTCCCCTTTCCCCTCTCATGTGAATCAAAGCCCTTTCTATCTTTCATTAGAAAACAGACAGGCAGGTAAAGAATAGTAATAAAATAAGATAAGACAAGACAAATAAACTAGAATCGGACAAAAAAAACCCCAAACAAACAGAAGAAAAAGATCCAAATAAAATGTATAAGAAACATATATAGATACGACACACTTGTTTGCATACACAAGCATCTCATAAAAACACAAAACCAGAAGCCACAATACATATGCAAAAGACCTATGAGACAAAGAATCTCCAAAGATGCCATTGAATTTATTTTTTGTTGGCCATCTACTGCTGAGCACAGGGCCTGCCCTTAATAGTAGTTTGTAGCCCCAGTGAGACTTCATTGGAAAAAACTAGCTTTTTGTTTTCAAGGGTTTATCAATTGAAGATTGTTAGGCCTGGTGCTAAGTGCTGTACCAACTGAGCCATCTTGCCAAACTTAGTTTCCCATATTTTGCCCTGAATCTCTATTTAGTGTTTTTACCCCCTTTATATTTATCTATATTATTCACAAGGGTATTATAAGAACTTCTTTTATAAGACCTTGAACAAAACTTTACAAACCATTGAACTCTGCATTGAACTATGGGGTCTAACTATTGTGACTATACCTTCACAAATGGTATTCAGAAAAGCCATACTGCACATTAGGATACAAAAAGCATTGGGATGTATTGTGGTAAGGACACCCCAACCGCACACTATTTCTTAAATTTGTGTCTGTTTTTTCTCTCCACCCTGTCCAGGTAAAGTATCCTCTTCTGGGATTCTTGTCCTTGTCTCAAAAGGCCAGCCTCACTGAATGCTTTGACCCTCATTTGGGCTTGGTTCTGTACTAATTGAATTTACATTTGCTATGCAGATAGAAAATATGGAAACTTGATAACTGGGACGACAAGGGACCACTCCCATAGATTGCTGGGGTCTCACTGAGTATTTTCAGCAGTGTGAGCAAGCCAAAAAAATTGACATTCAGGATCTTGCAGCACATGTACTCAACTCAAAATAAACATTGTAATGGGACTTGCTCATTGTTTTGGATGTATTTTGTTGTCATGGTTTTTATAATAGAGTACAGCAATCTTCGTGTAAAAACACTGCTATCCTAGGAATTAATACATGCATAATTTTTTAGGTGTAGTACGGAATGTATCTTCTTCAAAGGTAAACTTAATGACATTTGTATCCTGAATGCCATCATTCCTCACTGTCAGTCCTCTGTGAACACTGCAGCCTCTGACATTCAGTGAAGCAATAAAGAAATCAAAGATGCCTACCTAACCTTTATGAAAATACTTCAAATTATGATTTAATTTTTAATCTCCCATGGCAGCAGTAAAATTAACGATATACATCTCAATGGTATAAGCTGCCTGCTTTGTAGTAATACTTATGGTACAGTCTAAACAGAGAAGTATTCCTTTCCATCACAAATGGAGGTGGCACTGGTCTGGCAAAGAGAGGGAGGTAAATGTTGATATTTTATATTTCCAGGGTACCTATCTATGTAATTGCCCTTCAAGCAGATTAGAGAATGGAGGGGTAGTTTTGAAAGATCCCATGCTAACTCTTTGTATTTGAATTGAACATTTCCTTTCTTTCCTCTTTGCCATTAATACAAAAGGGGACAAAGAAAACCCAGGAAAACACACACACACACACACACACACACACACTACTAAGAAATCAAACAAACAGGAACTCCCCCTAAAAAAACTCCTGCAACCATGACCTTTCTAAAGTTTAAAAGGAAATAATATGCTCCATGCAAACAGATATAATTTCATTTTATAGGATTCACTACTAAATCTCTTAGTTGACGTCTAGAGCATTAAACCACAGGAATGGGACCTGGTAAATTTAGGAATGCCAAATTAAATAAGATGGTTTATGGTGTTGAAATGATGCTAACACAATAAACTAGAGATTGAGAACTACTTTCTCAGTGTTTCCACAGTTTAAAGTGCTAATGCAAAAAATCTCACACCCCCGGAAGCAAATTTCTTAGTTTTCTAACATCTCATGTATGCTATATATTATTTTAATATGTGACACTTGAGTTGTGAGCACTTTGAGACAGACCAGAGCTTGACCCATAACTAGGCGCTGAATGCATGTGTATCAAATCTATGAATGTGCTAAATATAGCCACAATTTCAAGACAAAGTAAGTAAAACTATGAATAGTTGACCATCCGATTAAACTTTCCTGAAACTTTTACAACTCAGTGGCTCTCTTAGATTGGATTGACAGATTTTTATCCCTCTTCAACTTTGATATTACTGCAATTTTGGCTCAGATACTTGTTTTTGCTGTTGGTTTTATCTTTTGTATTGTCAAATGTTGAAATGTTTCTGGTCTCTAAGCACTAGAAGCTAATTTTGTACCCCCACTTGTGACAGTTGAAAATATCTACGGATATTGCTGTGTCTTTGTAAGAGGGGAGCAGGATTGCTAAACTTTCTGTGTTAGAAGAGGATCCAGAATTCCCATAATTAACGCTCTAATCTCTTACTTCTAGGACACTTCTATTAGCAGATGGGTTCCAGATACTCTCATGTGTGTGTTAGGCAGTTCTTGCATCACTGTGAACAAATACCTAAAACAAAAGCCCAAGAAGGGAGGGCAGCTTTATTTTGGGTCATGGTTTGAAGGGCTATAGTCCATCATGGCAGGAAAGGCAAGGCAGCCGGTGGCTTTGTTTGCTCACCCCTCACTGAACAGTCCTAACCTCTGGCAGCCACCACTGTACTCTTTGCTTCTGTATGACTGGCATTTTGTAGGTTCCACATATGAAGGAAATCATGCACTTTTATTCACATATATTCCTTGTTTCACTTAATGTAATATTCTCTGTGCTCATTCACATTGTTGGAAATGATAGGATTTCATTTTTGTGGCCGAATATAGTTCCATTGTGGAAATGTACTGTGTAAAATGGTTACATTTTATATGAATTTTCAGTCACTAAATTAAGCAAGCTGGAAAACCACAAACGAGGCTCAGTCTAAGGCTAAGAGAGTGGACTAGGGCAAACAGACTGCTCAGCTTTAAAAACTGCATTTCAGCACTAAGTGTATTCAGGAGGTTAAAACAAAAGACCACAGGAAGTTGAAAGGTAATAGTAATGGGACGGGATGGGGATGGGGTAGATTTAATAACATACTTTACAAAAAATAAATGAAAGCCTTGCATTCCATGAAGTGTTGAGGTTCTGGGGTGCTTCCTCAAGGCTCCAGGAGAAGTAGATAGGGCTCTGCTTCCGTACACTCTCTTCACTTAGCCAGCTATACTTGGTGATCACTGGAGACATTTGGAACATGACTTCCTTTGCAGGGTTGCTCTAAAAATCTAGTGAGAGAATACATTTACTGTTGCAAGTGCAATGAAAATGTCCAGTAAACCGTGGTCTTTGTAGGCTTTAATTCCCCCTAGACAGACATCCTCTTGGACTTTCTGCTTTCAAGGCCTTTTCCAATGATGTCACTTCTGATGTGTTTATAAAAAAGATAAAGACGTAGGGGTTATGTTCTATTGATAAAGAGATAGGGAATATGTTCTATGAGTTATTGTCAGGTACGGGGGAAGAGGGGTGTCTCAGCGGATCCATGTGGAGGCATCCCTTCCCCCTGAGGGACACTATGGTATAGCATAGAATAGAATTTATTCAGGGCATGGGGAGGGGAGTTAAGAGGATAGTAGAGGCAGAGAAAGGTAGAGAGAGGGAGAGAGTAGAGAAGTAGAGGCCTGCGATGAACAAGTGGAGAGAGGGGGGAAAGGAAGGGAACAGGAAGGGGAGGGCAAGGGCAAGGGAGAAGCAAGAGGGAGCAAAAGAACAAGAGGCAAGAGAGAGAGGAGGGAGTAAGCATCCCCTTTTATAGTGAGCCAGGCCTACTAGGCTGTTGCCAGGTAACTGTGGCGAGGAGCATAACTGGCTGTTGCCAGGTAACTGTGGGGTGGAGCTTAGACAGAATGTTAACAATGTCTCCTTAAACTGGTAAGTTTATGTCAAAACTGGTCAGCCATGCCTCTGACTAAGGTGTAGGGTAGGCTTCTGATTGACAGGAGGTAAAGATCAGACTTGATCATGATATCCACGATCAGAATCACATGAGAGGAGCAGGCATGGGCAAATTACTAGTTAATAAAGTGCCTCAATGGCACTAGAATGTTGTTTAGCAGTTCTTCATGGGAAAAGGTATTAGGGTGCATCTTCTTCATGAGTATTAGACATTATAATTTCATAAATATAGAATAGAGGGGAATGGGCTATTTACTGTTTTAGAAATGGGATGATATTTTCTTTTTTTGTTTTTCATTATGTTTTGATTCAAATTACATTCCAATCACAGCCTCCTCTCAGTCCTACCCTTACAAGTGCCTCCCACCATTACCTCCGCCTCTTTTTTCTCAGAGAAGGGAAACCCCACTGGGGTACCACTCCACCCTGGGACATCTAGTCCTAGCAGGACTAAACACATTTTCTCCCACTGAGGCCCAACCAGGCAGTCCAGGTAGGGGAAGGGTATCCAATGGCAGGCAACAGAGTCAGAGACAGACTCTACAATTGTTAGGGGACCTACATGAAGACCAAGCTGCACATCTGCTACAAATGTGTAGGGGGCTTAAGTCCAGCCCCTGCATGGTTTTGGTTGGTGGTTCAGTTTCTGTGAGGCCCCATGGGTGAGCCCAGTTTTGTTGACCCCATAGGTCTCCTCATGGTGCTCTTGACCCCTCTCTAGTTTGCTCAGTTCTATCCCCTACTCTTTCATATGTTTGGCTGTGGGTCTTTGCATTTTTTTCCATCTGCTGATGGCTGAAGCCTCTCAGGAGATAGTTATGCTACTCTCTTCTATATAAGCATAGCAGAGCATCATTAATAGGGTTCAATGGATCCAATGGGGTGGGTTTCAAGTTGGGTCAGTCATTGGTTGGATGTTCCCTCAATTTCTCTTCCATCTTTATCCCTGCACATTTTGTAGGCAGGACAAATTTTGTGTTGAAGGTTTTGTGAGTGGGTTGATGTCCTCCTCCTTCTGGAGGCAATATTTTCTACCTTCTAATGCTATCAGCCTCCTTAGCAAACTGATCAGGACCTGGAGTGAGAGATCAAGTACAATTTTACATACATGTAATCATAAATAAATGCTCACCTGATCCATTGCTTGCCTCCCCCAGACTTTCCTTTCTTCATTTTTCTGTACTAGTTAAAGTATTGGCTTTGTATCATATTAAGAAATCCTTGAAGGGAGCTGTGGACTGACTTTCAATCATTTAAATAAAATCGTTTAAATAAAATGATCAAAAATATCATATTAATGTATGAAATTACTAAAGAATATATGATAAAATTTAAAAATCACCTAATGAAAATATAACTTATTTTTAGCACCTCTGACATAGAAAGAATATAGATAAGATCTTTGACTTTTTATTTGAAAATTACATTTCATTGGATATATCAGTAACTTCTCTTGTTTCCATAAGCAAATATGTGACAAGAAACAACTTAAGCAAGGAAGGGTTTATTTTGGCTCATGAGTTGAAGGGACACAATCCACAACGGAAGGAAGGCATGGCAATAGGTAGATCCATAGTAGTAAAATCATGCTGCTGAGGCTTCAACAGGTATATAGTGCGAGCTTTGTTATTCTTACAAAGAACTTCTTATCTCAAAGCAGAGGTTCCTTTAAAAAGGGGGTTTGCTTTGGGGGCTAGTCAACCTGGGTGCTTTGTAGAGTGGCAGTCTATGGCATAGCCTAGTTTAGTAGAGACTCCAGCTTGCTCCAAGATATGGCTGCTGGAAACATGTGTTCCTATAGCACTAAATAGACCAAATAGCACGAAATTAGGCTTAGGGCGGGGACTGTGCCATTTTGAGTAAACAATGTGTATCACAAGCACTGTAGAAACATAAGTGAAGCTCTGACAGTTTCCTCAGGAGAGGAAAAACCATCAGGGTTCCAGTAACTATTCAGTTTCAGATGCAGATCCAAGAGAGGAAGAGGGCCAGGCCCCATAATTCTTTTCTAGTTCAAGGAGAATTAAGAATGATTGATTTTTAAAGGAAGGGTGCCATGTACAAAAGAGTGCTTGACCCCAGAAGGAGGGGGTAGGGAGGGAAGAGGAAGCAGATGTTTGAGGAATAACAAAGGAAGCCAGGAGGCTATTGTATTGTGTCAATGATGTAATGCTGAATTGAAATGACTCCTAACTAGATTTCTGCAGGCTGTCCTGTGCTCTGGGTGGGGGTAAAAAAAAAAAAAAAAGAGTTCCCACACAGGTGCAGGTGCCTGAGTCCCAGACAGCACATCAGTAAAAACTTATTTGCTTCAATCCATGTATGTCTCTTTGCTCCAGTCTGGGCCTTCACTCCAGGTTGTTGATTACTCCAGGGACAGAGTCTTTAAAAAAAAAAAAAGGTTTGAAATAAGATTCAGGAAGAGGCAACTCCCTCAGGCTTAGAGAGGCTTAGAGACAGAAGCCAGGCAGCGTTGTTAAAGTTCTTCAAGTCTTGTACTTACACTTCAGTTTGTGTGAATGAAGTCTCTTCTTTGGATAGGTCTCCAGATTTTTTTCCATTCATTATTTATTCACTTTGCGTCCTGATCACAGCTCCCATCCCCCCACATAGCCCCTCTTCCTATTCCCCCTCCTCTTCTCCTCTGAAAGGGGGAGCCTCCCCCCTCCACTGCCCCCGAACCCATCCTGGTACAAGTCACTGCAGGACTAGGTACATCCTCTCCCACTGAGGTCAGACAAGGCAGCCAGTTAGGGGAACAGGATGCACAGGTGGGCAACTAGTCAGGGACAGTCCCCGTCCCCCCCACCAGCCAGTTAAGTCCCTAGAAATTTTATCACAGTTTCTCCTGAAAAAAACTTGATTGTGTATAGATCTGCTCCAAGGGGTGGACTAAAGTTTATTCAACCCTATCTTAATAGTGAGAACTAGCAGATGCTGGAGAAATAATGATAATGAACTTATAGGAAACTAACCAACTTGTTTCCAGTCTGGTGACCTTCTAGCACTGACTTTATTTTATATCACTATTGTTGTGCTTTTGTCTCTTTATCCATTTCAAGAATACTCCAGTAGTGCTAGCACTTTCGTCTGCTCAGAAAGTTCTTGCAGAAGATCTCCAAGTATGACTCCTACTCACATTGCAGCTTTCAGTGCCTGAAAGATGTCCCAAAGAAGCATTGGACAAGAGCATATTGTGGTGGGGTCATTATGTTTATTTGGCTTCTAGAAGGTGGAATGGCAGGTCAGGTTTGAGGATAAGGTAAAGATACAGCTAAGGATGAAATGAATTGTATGGCTGAACATAGTGGATGTAGATCAGAGTGAGCAGAAGAGAGGCAATGGATTATCTTTGGGTTTTCCATATTTACCCAAGGGACAGAGCCATATAGCAGGATTTAGCCCTCAGAATTGACTCATTGGTCTTACCTAAACCAATGAGGAAAATAACTATTCAACCTTACTTTTAAGTCCCTGAGATTGCTAGTGAGAATTTGCCTGTTGGTCTTAGTTAGGATTACTATTGTGATGAAACACTACCACCAAAGAAACTTGGGGAGGAAAGGGTTTATTCAGCTTACACTTCCATAGCACTGTTTATCACTGAAGGCAATCACGACAGGAACTCATGTAGGGCAGGAACCTGGAGGCAGGAGCTGATACAGAGGACACTGAGGGGGTGCTGCTTATTGGCCTGCTTTCATGGCTTGCTCAGCCTGCTTTCTTATAGCTAAATCTCATGGAGCCATTTTCTCAATTGTAGTTTCATCGTTTCAGATGACTCTTGGTTGTGTCCAGTTGACATAAAACTAGCCAGGACACTATCAATGGTGTGAGTGTGAGTATGTGTGTGTAGAAGGTTCTCATTTCCCCCCTCATTGAGGGAAGGTCTTTATTGTTTCTGCCACTTTGGGTCATTCCCCAAGGTAGCTGTCCCTTGAGCTGAGACACAGATACGTGCTACTGCATCTGATTTCTCTTTTTCAATTTTTATTAGTTTGTTGAGGATTTTGTATAGTGTATTTTGATCATATTAACCCCCAGCTCCTCCCAGACCTACTCCTCCCTATTTACCCATTGTGACATCTAATGTTGGCTGTCAAATTAGATGATATCTGTAACCAGTTAAAAGCCAAGCGGCTGGGCATGCCTGTGACGGATTTTCTTGATGGGAACATTTGAGGTTGGAAGAGCCAGCCTAAAACTGAGCCATACTTTCTGATCTTAGATCACATAAAAGGCATGGAAGAAGGAAGCTTTTTCTTTTTGCCCTTGTTTGCCCTCACATACTGGCAAGTTTATTTATCTTGTTGCCAAGGCATTTGTTCATTCCATTGGTTGTATTAAAGTCCATTTCTACAAAATTATAATGTAGACTCCAGTATCAGATTAGAACTGTTTAGTCTCTTGGGCTGAACAACTACGAGCTTTGTGGTTCTTCTGTTTGAGACAGCCATCGTCAGACTATTGGGACCATAGCCTGTAAGACAATCTAATAACTCCCCCTTTAACACACACACACACACACACACACACACACACACACACACAATCAGTTCTGTTCCTTTAGAGAGCTCTGATGAACTCTCAATAACTGCCTCCTACCTTGTCACCATCACTCCCTCCCTCCTAGAATGAATACCCATTTTAAGCAATTCCTCTGTGCTGAGCCTTCTGCTAAGTTCTGGAACTATATGTACAGTAAAGGACACTTTGCTTCCTACACATTACTAAACTGTGGAAGAGACCCAGAAATAGCACATTATTGGAACATGGGGTACTTAAGTGCTAAGATAGGGGGAAAACAAGGTTCAGTGGAGGCACAAACAGAACCACCTCTGGGTAGTGGAGACTATCCCAGGCAAACAAAACCACATGGGGAGAATTCTGGAGGCAGAAAAATAGTAAACTTGAGTTAAAAAAAAAGTTTAACTGCCATAGGGAATGCATTTATAACTTCTAAATCTAAGGCCAATCAGAACCTGTGGCCCTGGAAACTGTTTTCTGGGATGACTGCCACCCCTGACAACTGGTTACTGACAAGCGTTCTGACCATATGCTTCATAGGCTATAAATTCCTCAATCCACTAGCCTCTGTTAACATCAGCACTACCAGAAACACACACACACACACCTGAAATAACATGAACAACGTTGAAAGACAAGCATTCATTTATAAACAAGATTGAGAAAAAAAGAAGAAAAAATCAAGAAGATCAAAAATCAAAAGGGCAACCAAATCAATAAAAGAAGAGGAAAAGGAAGGGTACAGGAAATAGAAAGCAGGAATGAGCAATACTGCCAGAAATCAAAAGTCTGACTACTGAGGGCTGAAACATGGAGTAATTAGACTTCTTATTCACTATTGGGTAAGGGTATAAATTGACTTTAGATAGTTGAGAGAGGATTTTGACAATATCCACTTGGCAATATACACACCACACAGTATCTATACTCTTGTACATGTGGACAAATGGCCTCCACGATGGTGGTATTTCTCATATTCTAGTGTTTTAGTGGTAAAAATCTGAAACAGTACAGGGGCCCACCAATTGGAAAATTAATAAACTAAAAATGAGGTATTTTCCATAACTTCCTATATACTGTATGAAAGGAAAGTGTAAAAAGATCCAGTTAAAAAATGTTTGATGAGTAAAAAAAGGCTGTATATATGTACATCTTAAAAACACATCCAAGCAGAATTCTATTTTGTCAATTGGATGCAAGTTGAGGCATTTAATGTCTAGAAGATGTTTTAGAACAGTTCATACCAAATTCATGATGTAATTGCCTCTGAGGACAGGGAAAGGGAATAGGACTGAGAATGTGGGTCCATGATGCTGGGACGGTGTTGATAAGGCTTGCTTCTTTTATATATGAGGATCCATGTACAAATAAATGGTTCTCTAGAAATGGAAAATGCTGAGTTAGAGAATCTGAGGCTTTCCATGGTACAATAGCATAGGGCTGGCAACCAACTGGCAACATTCCTAAAATTATCAACATATGGCTCTCAAGAATAAACAAGATCAGTCTGTGACCCTTCTCTCACTTTGTATAAAAACTTGTAGCACTGGTGGAAATTTTAATCTTCCTTTCTAATACTAGAAAGATGATTTTTTTGTACATGAGCAGTACAAATTAGACTTAATGGATTAAAAAAGTAGGTTATAAAGTTGGGCGGATAGGGAAGGTGACATGATCTGGGAGGAGTTAGGGGACAGGATGAATATAATAGTAATATATAATAAGTATGACAATTTCAAAGAACTAATAAAAAGGGAAAAGATTAGCCTTTGAAGCTCCATGTGCTTATGACATTTTTTTGCATAAAAGAAGCAATTCTATAAGAACCAGAGTGGTTAAAAATACCTGACATTAAATTCAAATTGATAATTGTGTAAATCAGACTTTTGTATGAGATACACTCTTATGTTTTATACTTAAATCACTTATTATTTTTGAATATATTGAATAAATGCACATATGTAAAGTATGTCCCTATTTGCTTCTCCTGTTTTTATGGACCAGGATCAGCTTTAAGAAATAGCTAGTTTATCAATGCAAAACTAACCTGTGAGATTAAAAACCCAACTCAAGCCAATGGTAGAATGCTTTCCTAGGAAAGGTGCTAGGTTCCATTGCTAGAGCTGTAAAACATAAACAAAACCTAAAACTTTATTCAATTGAACTGAATGCTTTAAATGATCCCCCGAATACCTTTCAGAGGGCCTTGCACTTTGTTGACATGCTATTAGAATGAATTTCACTTCTTTGACAGTCTATGAAAACAACTGCTAAATCATTTTGACAATATATTTTTAATGAGCTTCAAAGTCTTAGAGAAGTGATGATGTATTATGCTACTGAATATAGACTGTTAACTGCCTCCTGCTCCCACAGCTGAAAGGGGCAAAACTATCAGTGTGGAAGGAACAGAACAGCTGAAGGTAATAATTTTCTCAGTTCCAAATCGGTTAGTTCATCCCCAGAATGAACCTAGTTCTATGGAGTTAGAGTCTACTGAAGCAACTAAAATAATCACGGTATTGTTTTTAGACTGAAGGAATCTTTCTGCAGATCAAAATGGGAAAACAAATCCAGAGGAAAATGTTTCAAAACTCTTTCTTTCTGAAACCCTCTTTTCTTAATCATTTATAAAATGAGTTGGAATAAAATTACATCCAGAAATCAACTTTATATATAATATCTACATTATTAAATAAATTTATATTCATAAACAGTATTTTGTAAGAAAATACTTTCCTGACCCTCTATACTTCTCTACTGTCTCTTTCCATACCAGACCCTGCCTCCCTTTTTTCCTCTCCCCCTCCTTTCTCCCTCCCAGGTCCCTCCCTCCTTCTACTTCCTGTGACTATTTTGTTTCCCCTTTTATGTAGAATTGAAGCATCCACATTTTGGTCTTCCGTATTCTTGAGCTTCATGTGGTCTGTGGGTTGTCCTCTGGGTATTCTGAGCTTTTGAGTGGCTACTATACACTTATCAGCAAGTGCATACCATGTTGTTCCTGTCTAAAAGAAATATAGGGACAAAAATGGAGCAGAGATAGAAGGAAAGGACATCCAGTGACTAGCCCAACTTTGATTCATCCTATGGGCTGGCACCAAATCCTGATGCTATTACTGATGCTATGTTGTACTTGCAAACAGGAACCTAGCATGGCTGTCCGCTGAGAGGCTCTGCCAGCACTTAAGACAGATGCAGATACAGCCAACCATTGGACTGAGCCTGGAGACCCCACTGGAAGAGTTGGGGGTAAGGAATAAAGGAACTGAAGGGGATTACAACCCCATAGGAAGAACAATATCAACTAACCAGATCCCCTTCCTGAGAGCTCCCAGGGACTAAACCACCAACCAAAGAGAACACATGGAGGGGCCCATGGCTCCACCTACATATATGTGTGGCAGAGGATTGATTGCCTTATCTGGCATCAATGGGAGGGGAGGTCCTTGGTCGTGTGGAGGTTTGATGCCCCAGTGTAGAGGGCTGCTAGGGTGGTGAGGCAGGAATGGGTGGGTGGGTGGAGGAGCACCTTCATAGAGACAAAGGGGAGGGAGAGATGGGATGGGGCGGTTGCAGAGGGGAGGCTGGGAAGGGGGATAACATTTGAAATATAAGTAAATGAAATAACCAATAAAAATACAAAACAAAACAAAAAACAAAAAACAAATATTTTATAAACCATACTTATAAAAGTATAAATTTATTAGAGTAAATTTATATTAGATTTATAATACATTCTATTAAACACTTATTTTTGGCATTTTAGCACAGCAATAGAAAAGTAACTAAGACAATCAAAGGTTCTCCGTGCCAATTCCTTGAACAATGATTAACAAAGCACAGTTAGCTCTCAAAATCATGTTTATTTTGGAGGAAAATTACAAAATCATTCTAATTTAAACAGGTATTTGTTCATTTATTTAATCTTTCCCATAAGATAGACTTTGGGATAAAGAAGTTCTTGTCCAAAGTGTAGAAACATATTCTAGGATTTTTGGTACACAAAAGAAAGTTGTATTTTCGGAAATAAGTGCCATTTTATAC
Source organism: Apodemus sylvaticus (assembly GCF_947179515.1). Classification (NCBI taxonomy): domain Eukaryota; kingdom Metazoa; phylum Chordata; class Mammalia; order Rodentia; family Muridae; genus Apodemus; species Apodemus sylvaticus. The sequence goes on from NC_067495.1 coordinate 121,587,902, forward strand.
TTTAGCCAGCAGTGTATAAAACAGTCAATTGCATAAATGCCTATGTAGTAGTGACTATTATGTGTTATATTTTTCTCATTTTTTATGTTAGTACTTGACAATCTGATAAAAGAAAAAGAAGGTATGTCAATAGTTTGATTAATAGTTCTTTAATTATTACTAAGCCTGGATATTATTTTTATAACTTTAGTGATTTACATTCTTGGTTGTCAATTTGACTGTGTCTGTAATTAACTAAAACCCAAGTAGCTGAGTACACTGGTGAGGGTTGTTTTTCTTAGTTAAATCATTCGAAGTGGAAAGGCCATTTATTCCAGATCTTTTGAGGTAGGAAGACTCACCTTTAATCTGGACCACACCATCTGCTTGCAGCCTATATAGAGGGCATGAAAAAGGAAGCTCGTTCTCTTTGCCTTCTTGCCCTCTCTCTAGCTGGGAAGTCCATTTCTTCCCTGGTATTAGAACCTTATTCTTCAGGCTTCCACTGTATATTTAAGACCAGCTGAAACATACAACCTAATGGAGTGGATTCTTGGGCCTCCTTTCATTGCTAGACAGCCACTTTTGGACTAACTGGGCCATAGTATGTAAACCCCTCTAATAAGTCACCTTTATATATTCATTCTATCACTTCTATTCTCTTAGAGAACCCTGACTAATTCAATACTATTACACATATCACTGGTAAATCTTTTGTGGATTTTTTTGGTGTGTTATATGCATGTGTATGTGACTGTCAGCACACATACATGAGCATGTAGGTGCAAGAGGTTGATATCAGGGTCTCTCTCTGCATCTGGACCTTACTATTTCAGCTGGCCTGAGTGGCCACCAGGTCCCTGGCTTCCCATTTCTTCTTTTACAGCACTGGAATTGCAAGCACACAGATCCTTGCTTGACTTGTACACAGGTACTGTGAGTCCAACCTTAGTGCCCACACTTGGCTAGCATATATTTTACCTCAATAGGTAAACTATCTCCCTAGACTATAATTTCTGTTCATTCATTCCCATTGCACATTTCTTGCCTTTTGCACATGAATCCTTTATTCCATCATATTGCAATTTTTTTCCTGCTTGCATTGTTTTGTAACTTTACAGACTATGACTTCAGTGACCTTAAAAAATACTTTTTTTCTTATTTTCCTATGGTTTCTCTTCTTCTGTCCTAAAATGAGATTGATATTTAACCTTATATTTATAATCCACATTAAATTATCTTTGTTATCTTTTAAGTTTCTGCTTGTTTGCTTTTTTCCTCTTTTGAAATGGGTCTTTCATGTTACCATGGATGATATCTAACTCTAGGCCTCAAATTATCTTCCTTACCCAGTCTTTCACGTAGTTGGTACTGCAAGTACAAGCCTCCATGCCCATATTTGATTTTATTATTATTATTATTTTAAAAAATAATCCAGCAACACATTTGTGAGTCATTTAGGCATGAACTTTGAGGAACTGCCCCTTTGGTTGTTTTTCTAGTATTTAAACAACTTCTCTTCACGAACCTGATTGAATTGCTTTACTTGAAATAATTTTAGGGAAGAATTGACATCTTAATAGTTATTTATCTTGTTTACTATACAAGCAGTTCATATTTTTCTCCTTTTTATGCCAGGATTTAAAAAATTATCTTTGAGCTAATTCATGTTCTCTTCAAATGGGACCTGCTTATTTCTTGGATTTTTTTTCTAGTTGCTTAGTTGCTTCATGTTATATACTGGTACAGCTAATGGAGTAATTTTCTCTTGTTTCATTTTCTCTCAGTTTGTTGCCATTATATAGGAAGACTGTTAGTTTTGTACACTTATTTTATACACTGCCACTTATTAGTTCTCTTAGACTTTTAGTTGATTGATTCTGCTGGTACTTTGAGAACGGCAAACATATAATCTAGAAGAACTGTAATTATGAATCCTTTTTAACTAGCAATGCTTTGAATTCATTTTTCATGTTTTACTAGTAGCAGTAAAAAAAAAAAGCCCATAATGTTGATTGTAGGGAGCATTCTTGCTTTGTCCTTGACATCAAAGTGCATGGGCTTCCAGGCTTTTACCCTTAAATACGATACTGCTATTTGGATAAAAAAAAAAAAAGTTCTTATGTTAATATACATTTTTTCTATTCACATTCATTAAGAGAAATTGAATTTATTCAAATGAAATTTTCCATTTGTGTTTATAAATGCAACATTTTCTTCTTTGCTCTAATGCTCTGATGAATAATGTGAATAATTTTCATTATGTTGAAATGTACTTATGTGTTCCCTTTTATGCCACGTTGGATGCATTTTGCTGGGACGATCCCTGGCAGTCTTCCATCCATACTCATAACTAAAGCTGGTCTGATGCTTGTGCACGAGCCCTTTCTCAGCTTGCAACAAAGATTATGGTAACAGAAAAATTCCTCGGAAGGTTTCCAGTTTTAACCTTGATTTAAAATGTCTTAACTCATTTGGATTTCTTGCCCTCCTTTTGTTATCTGCTACTTCTGTATTATCCAACATTCAAGATAACTATTACCTGCTATTTCCTTGGACTGTCCTCTCTAAAATGGTGGAAACTGAGTTTCTATTCACTTCTCTTCCTATCTTCAACTTCTTGAAGCAGATATAAGAAAATAAACATGTAAACAACCTGTTCCATTGTTGAGAAACTTTGGTGGCTGGCTTTAGCTACTAGAATTATTCATTTATGTTTCATCAAGGTTTTCTCACTAGCTTCACATTTATTAATTGTCCTTTTATGGACCCCCTTGTACATCACACTCCCAGTGCTTCACAGAAGCTATTTAGCTCTGTGTTTTCCAGTGACCTTTTAGTGGCCAAGTTGACTTTTTTCCATTTTCCTGTTCTTGCCTGTCTCTAGTTCAGTGGTTCTCAGCCCATGGGTTTGTGACCCCCCTTTGAAAAGTTTTGAAAAGTTCAGCAACCTTTTCATTGGGGTTGTCTAAGACCATTGGAAAACAAAGATATTTACATTGTAATTCATAATAGTAGCAAAATTACAGTTATGAAGTAACATTGAAAAATAATTTTATGGTTGGGGATCACCACCACATGAGGAACTCCATTAAAGGGCCGCAGCATCAGGAAGGTTGAGAACCACTGCTATTGGAGATATCATTAAACCTCTGTTCTTGGTTTCTGCCCCTGTGTGTTTTCCTTCTTGTTTAACCATTACTGACTATTCCTGCCTCACGTTCTTCAAATCTCATCCGTTCTAAAATTGTTTACATTTGTGTTTCTAATCTTCTACCTTTGTCTTCCCGTTTAGACATTATTAGTAATTGAATTTACTTATTCGTGTTGAAATACACAAAGCCAACTGTGGAAGTTGCTGATATGGTGATTATTCCATGATAGATGATCAATAAGTGTTATTTCTGTTGGGCTTCAGTTTTGAATTTCCAGCTGCCTCTTGAACATTTTGTTTCAATAGCCTTCTGAAACCCTGGACTTACTATGTGAACAACTGAACACACAAATTTGCTTCTATTTATTTTTCTCCATTTTCCTCTAATTTCTCATAGTTATAAATGTTTACTATTCGCCTATAACTCACTGGTTTCAAGCAACACCATTTCCCATGGTAAGAAATGAAGAGAATGGAGAGTACATACTTTGTTTTAGAGAGTAGGCAAGATATTGACTCAAAAATGTTGGCCTACAACTTGAGACCCAGCCCATGGGCAAGCATCAATCCCTGACACTATTAATGATACTCTGTTGTGCTTGTAGACAGCAATCTACCATGGCTGTCCTCTGAGAGGCTCCACCCAGCAGCTGACTCAGACAGATGCAGATACTCACAGTCAAACAATGGATGGAGCTTGGGACTTTTATGGATGGTTAGGAGGAAGGATTACACATTGAAGGGGATAGGAACTCCACAAAAAGACCAACAGAGTCAACTAACCTGGATCCTTCAGGTTCCCTGAGACTGAATCATCAGCCAAAGAACATACAAGGGCTCCCCACACATATGTAGTAGATGTGTAGCTTGGTCTTCATGTGTGTCCTGAATAACTGGAGCAGAGCCTATCCCAAAAGCTGTCGCCTGTCTGTGGGATATGTTCTTCTAGCTGGGTTGCTTTGTCTGGGCTCACTGGGAGAGGATGCACCTAGCCTCACAGATTTTTGATGTACCAGGGTTGGGGGGTGCCCAGGGGATTGTGGGAAGTGGTGACTGGGAGGTGGGCAGTTAGTGGGATGTAAAGTGAATAAGTCAAAATAAATAAAAAATAAAAAAGACAAAACCAAAAAACAAATTGGCCTAGTATTGCAAAATCTGTTTCCATATCAGATGCTAAATTAAAAAAAAATGGCTGGAGAGATGGCTCAGAGATTAAGAGCACTCGTTGCTCCTCCAGAGGTCCTGAGTTCAATTCTCAGCAACCACATGGTGGCTCACAACCATCTGCAACGAGATCCAATGCCCTCTTCTGGTATGTCTGAAGACAGCTACAGTGTACTCATATACATAAAATAAATAAATCTTTCTTTTTGGATATTTTCTATTTTTTAATTTACATTTCAAATATTTTCCCTTTTCCAGGTCTCTCCTTCAGAAACTCTCTATCCCATCCTCCCTTTCCTTGCTTCTATGAGGGTGCTTCCCTCATTACCTCCTCCTGTCTTCCCTCCCTGCATTCTACTACACTGGGATATCAAACACCATTAGGCCCAAGGACCTCTCCTCTTATAGAGTTCCAACAAGGCCATTCTCTCAACATATGCATCTGGAGCCATGGGTCCCTCCATGTGTATTCTTTAGTTGGTGGTCCAGTCCTCAGGAGTTCCAGGGCGGTGTGGCTTGTTAACACTATTGCTTCCTCCATTGTTAACACTATTGCTTCCTACAAACCCCCTCAGCAACTTCAGTCCCTTCTCCAGCTCCTCTATCAGGGATCCTGAACTCAGTCCAATGGTTTGCTGTGAGCAGCCATCTCTGTATTTGTCAGGCTCTAGCAAAGCCTCTCAGGAGACAGCCTTATCAGGCTTCTATCAGTAAGCGCTTCCCAGCATCCACAATAATGTCAGGGTTTGGTGGCTGTATATGGGATGGATCCCCAGGTGGGGCAGTCTCTGGATGGCCTTTCCTTCAGTCTCTGCTCCACACTTTGTCTCTGTATTTGCTCCCGTGAGTGTTTTGTTCACCCTTCTAAGAAGCACTAAAGCACAGTTTGGTCTTCCTTCTTAGGCTTTATATGGTATGTGAATTCAATCTTTGGTATTCAGAACTTTTGGACTAATATCCACTTATCAGTGAATACATACCATGTGTGTTCTTTTGTGACAAAGTTATCACAGGATGATATTTTCAAGTTCCATCCATTTGCTAAAAAATTTCATGAATTCATAGTTTTTAATAGCTGAGTAGTATTCCATTGTGTAAATGTACCACATTTTCTGTATCCATTCCTCTGTTGAGGGACATCTGAGTTCTTTCCAGCTTCTGGCTATTATAAATATGGCTGCTATGAACATAGTGTAGCATGTGTCCTAATTACATGTTGGAGCATCTTCTGGGTATATGCCCAGGGGTGGTATAGCTCGTCTTCAGGTAGTACTATGTCCAATTTTCTGAGGAACCACTAAGCTGATTTTCAGAGTGGTTTTACCAGCTTCCAATCCCATTAGTAATGGAGGAGTGTTCCTCTTTCTCCACATCTTCTCCAGCATCTACTGTCACCTGAGTTTTTGATCTTCGCCATTCTGACTGGTATGAGGTGGAATCTCAGGGTTGTTTTGATTTGCATTTTCCTGATAACTAAGGATGTTGAACATTTCTTTAGGTGCTTCCGCAGTCCTTTGAGTTTCCTCAGTTGAGAATTCTCTGTTTAGCTCTGTTTCCCATTTTTAAATAGGGTTATTTTGTTCTCTGTGGTCTAAGTTTTTGAATTCTTTGTATATATTGGATATTAGCCCTCTATCAGATGTGAGATTAGTAAAGGTCGTTTCCTAATCTGTTGACTGCCATTTTGTCCTATTGACAATGCCCTTTGCTTTATAGAGGCTTTGCAATTTTATGAAGTCTCACTTGTCGATTCTTGATCTTAGAGCATAAGCCATTGGTGTTCTGTCCAAGAATTTTTCCCCATGTGCCCATGTGTTTGAGACTCCGACCCCCTACTCTCTCTTCTATTAGATTCGGTGTATCTGGTTTTATGTGGAGGTCCTTGATCCACTTGGACTTGAACTTTGTACAGGGAGATAAGAATGGATCGATTCACATTCTTCTGCATGCTGACCTCCAGTTGAACCAGCACCATTTGTTGAAAAGGCTATCTTTTTTTCCATTGGATGGTTTTATCTCCTTTGTCAAGAATCAAGTGACCATAGGTGTGTGGGTTCATTTCTGGGTCTTCAATTCTGTTCCATTGATCTACCTGCCTGTCACTGTACCAATACCATGCAGTTTTTAACACTATTGTACTGCTTGAGGTCTGGGATACTGATTCCCTCAGAAGTTCTTTTACTGTTGAGAATAGTTGTAGCTCTCCTGGGCTTTTGTTATTCCAGATGAATTTGCAAATTGCTCTTTCTAAGTCTATTAAGAATTGAGGTGGGATTTGAAATGTAAATAAAGCAAATATCTAACAAAAAAGTTAAAAAAATAATTGAGTTGGGAATTTTGACGGGGATTGCATTGAATCTGTAGATTGCTTTTGGCAAGGTGGCCATTTTTACTATATTAATCCTGCCAATTCAGGAGCGTGGGAGATCATTCCATCTTCTGAGATCTTCTTCAATTTCTTTCTTCAGAGACTTGAACATCTTGTCATATAGATCTTTCACTTGTTTGCTTAGAGTCACAGAAAGATATTTTATATTGGGCTGGAGAGATGGCTCAGCCATTAAAGGCTAGGCTCACAACCAAAAATATAAAGAAATCTTTTTAAAAAAGCATTTAATGTCAGCTCTCCAATTTTTTTTTCAGTTCTCCAATTTTGACAAAAAAAATTCAGTTTGAAAAAAATTTGACTTCGATAAAATATGTCCATGGGCTGATTTTGATCCATGAGTTTGGGACTCAAATCTCTGGGTCAGAGAATGTTTTGGCTCTAAGTTTCAATTCTTTTTTTTCCCATAGGAATTAAAAGTTAGCATGCTGGGCCATGGTGGCACACGCCTGTAATCCTAGTACTTGGGAGGCAGAGGCAGGCGGATTTCTGAGTTCGAGGCCAGCCTGGTCTACAGAGTGAGTTCCAGGACAGCCAGGGCTACAGAGAGAAACCCTGTCTCAAAAAACCAACCCCCCCAAACAAACAAACAAACAAAAAAAACAATTAGCACTATTGACATGTGAAATATAAACAACAAAATAGTTTAAGTGTAAAAATCAGCACAATTTTTGTTTCATTTACCAGTGTGCACATGCAATAGTCACTACCCCAATCGAGATGAATTGTCTCTTCGTGTTCCTCTTTGATAAGCTTTCACTGCCCACAGCCACTGTTCTCATTTATGTGATTTTAGTTTATTTTATTTTAACAGACTTCATATAAATGGAATTAAAAACCAGTGTTCTGATTTATGTGACTATAGCTTAGTTTCCTGTAATAGACCTCATACAAGTGAAGTTAAACACTGCACTCCTCTATATCTGGCTTATTTCAGTTAGCATGATGATTTTTGAAATTTATTCATTTTCTTATACATTTCTGCAGTACATTTTTTCACTATGTAAATATATTGCAATTTTCTATCTAGGCTTTCATTAATGGGTGTTTTGAGATTGTTTCCTATAGGATTATTTTTTAATTCAGTGAAAGTATGATTAAAAACATAATGGTAAATGTACACTTAGAAAAGCTGGACATTATTGAGAAAATTCAGCTTTTGATAATGGCTTTTGTTTGAAAGTTGCTGTCATTGGTTTGTATATGCTTGGCCCAGGGTGTGGCACTATTTGGAGGCATAACCTTATTGGAGTAGGTGTGGCCTTGTTGGAATAGGTGTGTCACTGAATGTGGGCTTTAAGACCCTCTTCCTCATTTTTTTTTCTTATAAAGGACAACATTTAATTGAGGCTGGCTTACAGGTTCAGAGGTTCAGTCTATTATCGTCAAGGTGGGAACATGGCAGCATCCAGGCAGGCATGGTGCAGGAGGGGCTGAGAGTTCTACCTCTTCATCTGAAGGCTGCTAGTGGAAGACTGGCTTCCAGGCAGCTAGGATGAGGGTCTTAGAGATCACACCCACAGTGACACACCTACTCCTTGACTCAAAGGTTGATTGGAATATTGACATACTCACTTGTTTCCATATTATTTAAATCTATTATTAAGCAACAGAAACAGCATTGAATAATTGTGACAACAACTTTATTATTCAAATAGTTCAAAATATTTCTCTGGGCTTTCACAGAAAAAAACTTTGTGACTCTTACCTGTGGGTGTTGTCTATTTCTAAAATGGACATTACCACTTCTTTCCGGCCATAAGAAAGAGGAATGGAGAATGGAGACCAGCCAAATTCCTTTTAGGGGATACAATTTCTTCATCTATCACTGGCCAGAGCTTATTTTTTATTGCTTTAATTTCTTCAATATTATTTTCCAGATTTATTTTTCTTCTGCATGTAGTTATGCAGCTTTTTCATTTGTAAAAGCCTGTGTGTGTGTGTGTGTTCCCCTGTTTTATAGACCCATGATTATATCTTTTACTATTTAGTTGGTTTGAGACAAGAGATAAGGCTTCACGTAGTTCAAACAGGCAACGTAGACAAGTATGGCCTCAAACTTCTTATCATCTTGCTTCCAATTCCAGATTACAGGTCTGTGCTCCCATGCCTAGTTTATGCTATCTTCAATACAGGAAAAACAAAACCAAAGTTACATCACTTTAGAAAGTGTTTTTGTTTGTTTCTTTTTTTTAATGAAAAGGAACACATACAGAAAACAAAGAGAAAAAAAATGCAAGCAGCTTAATGGACTACTGTGAAAAGAACCATTTTTGAAATTGTCACCCAGGTTAAGAAATAGTACTTTGCCAACCACTTATAGGACCTCCTACGTTCTCCAGGTTACCACAACTCCACACTCCTCTTGATTTACCACCATGCTGACTTCCAGTGTAATTGTTTCCTTGCATTTTAATGGACGTCTTTACCATAAAGATGTATATATTACCAGTGGGTTCACATTTCATTCATTTCTTTTTTAAAAAGATTTATTGATTTTTTTAAAAAAATATTTACTTATTTATTTTATGTGAATACACTATCACTCCCCTCAGACACACCAGAAGAGGGCATCAAATCTCATTATGGATTGTTGTGAGCCACCATGTAGTTGCTGGGATTTGAATTCAGGACCTTCAGAAGAACTGTCAGTGCTCTTAACCACTGAGCCATCTCTCCAGCTGTCATCATATTTTTAAAAGTTAATTCTTGATGAAACCAGAGAGTCAACCTATAGTTTCTCACACTCCGATGTTTAAAGAGATGACACTTATGGTGGGCTCCACTATGTTTCTCTGTCCCCTGTACTTCTAGAAAATTGGCCAGTGGTTCCACATTCTGGATCAAATTCTGGTTTGGTTCCTTCAGAAAAAAAATATAAGTAGTGGTTGACAAGATTATGGGGTCATCTCATTCTTTTATTTTTATTGATGCTTAATGTCTTACTATAGAATGCTGTCCTAGGACAACAGCCATCATTATCTTCATTAGAAGTAGCTGCAGCTTTTCCTCAGTGATCTTCAACATTGGGCCTATTGATATTCCCTCATGGGAAGTGTGGGTAAGAACCCTCACCTGAGAGCTCAGTCACTTTCTACTTTATCCCCCTACAGGCTGTGCATAATTCTGCCCTTCACTAGGCCTCAAGGTCTTGGGAGGTGCTAGAAAATATAGAGTGTGGAAGGAAATTGAAAGGGGATGATTTACGCTACCCAGCTGTGGTGAGGTCAACATTTGTACTGAGACTGCTGATGTAATAGCTGATTTGAGGTGGACTCACACTTCTGTAAGAAAGCCTGATTTGGTTAATGAAATTCAGCTTTGGTAGATTCAGGTACTTTGTTTGGTGCGCTATGTGGTGGGACGCAACCCTTGGTTCACATCTCCTCAGGATGGTCATGTGACATGCCGTATTTATTCAGTAATATAAGTTGCAAAACTGATGTGTAAATTCCATGTTTTTTTTCAATTGTTTCATTGCTATAGTTTCATAAAGGTCAGCATACTATTGGTTTATCCAGTGGTACAATTCATATGATTTAAACAGTTTAAAATGGGCTTCCTTTCTTCATAATTAAAAAAACGTCAGTCAAGCTAAACTTGAGTTATCATTTCCAACCTCCTTTCATTTTATGACATGAGGCTAATGGGTGTGCCAAAAGAGACATGTGTACAAGATTTAGAAAGCAGAATAAAGCAGCTATCTTGCCTCTGCTTGTTCTTCAGTCAAAGTCAGATGCACATTCCTGTTCAGTTCCTGTGGCCTCCAACTCATAGTTTCTCTGTACTTGGATGCAGACTCTTCTGCTCTGGCAGCCTTGCTGACTGAGGACCAGAGATCCCAGGTAGTGTTTCGGGTTTTGAGCTGGAATGGAGGATATGCACTTACATTTGAATTTCAGACATTTCACATATATGTATGTGTATGTTTTACATATCTATTATACATTTACTTTAACTCAGTGTGCATATACATATTGGGGTGTCTGTATGTGTGTGTTTATGCCCGAATGAGCTAGCTTAAATTTGTCAATCTTATACAATACCAGTTGCAAAGGAAACAGCCATCTGCAGAGTTCTCCAGCAGAAAGCACTTCCGCTCTCACGCCAGCAACTGGTTACGTCAGGCTGCTTAGTGGCTTACTTCTGTTTTTCAAACTTTCTGTGATACTTTGCCAACATCTTCCAAAATTTCTCAGTTTTAGTTCTAGAGCCAAGACCTTCTTCTGTAATACGGATAATGATTCAGCTTTCCTGATTCTTGACTAATAAAACACCACCACCAAAGCTTTCATGCCTTGTCTGCAGGCTGACTCCGAAATTAGAAAAAGTACATAAAGCACCATATATATGATAGCGTAATCATTGTTCACTGTTGAGTCATGTAATTTGCCAAGAAATGTCAAGCCAGTAAATGTGCTAAAATTACTTCACCTCCTCTAATGGCTCCTAGTATTAAAGTGAAATGGATGTTCTCTCTGTGACTATTTCATTGCATTTTCTTATAATCCATCAGTTGAATAAAATCTATTTCAGTTTGCTGATGTTTGGAACATGGCTTTTCTGTACTCTCAAAAAGTTTTCCTAGTTTTAAAAGCTGTGTTTATTACCTTCACTCCATTTCTTTCCTTGTTCCTCCCTTTCTTTGTCATCATGGAGAGCGGCTGGGGACCCTCACCTGAGATCTCAGTCAGTTCCTCCTGTACCCCTGCCAGCTGAATGCAGTTCTACCTACCCTGTGTGCACACGCCCTCAGGGTCTTGGGAAGTGCTAGAGAACAGAGGCTGCAGAGAGTTAACTGAAAGGGGATGACTCTTTACAGCTGTGGTGAAGTCAGCATTTGTACTGGGGTGAGACTTCTGACACAGCTTTTTTTGGGTGAGGGTGGTGCACAAAGTTCATGTATACCATTTAAGGGTTGTATTAATTTGATAGAATTTAACGTTTTAAAGAACATTTTGAAAATTTATTATTTTATTTTATGTTTTTGAAATAGGGTCTCATATACTTCAGGCTAGCTTTGAACCTACTGTGTAGCTAAGGATGATACTGAACTCCGGATCCTTACTCCTCTACCTCCTGAGTGCTGGAAAATTAAATCTGTAGACTCTCACATCCAACAGTCATAATAATTCTGTCATTCATTTTGAAAACAAATCTTTAGCAATCTTTATTCTTTTTTGTGAATATATGTATGTGAGTGAAGCAGTATATGAGCATGTGTGTATGTACAGCTGTGTTTGAAGGCACTAGGGAAGGCCAGAGGGACATAGGGAGGGTCCTCGGGTACTCTCTGCATTATCCCTTTGACTCAGGATCTCTCATGCACTTGGAGAGGGGTTGCTAGGCAGCAAACCTCAGCAGCCATTCAGGAGCCCTCTAGGACAGGCTAAGGCTAGCAGGTGGCCTTCCTGGAGGTGACTCACCATTTTTTGCATGGTCTGCGATGGGTGAGCTCTATGAGGCAAGGTCCCAAAGAGACTTCATCCCAGGATTGCTGCTTGCAGCTGATATGCCTTTCCTGTCATTATTAAATTAATATAGTAATCCCTGGAATTAGCCCACCCCACTGATGAGATTTCCTGCAGATCAACATATAGATGAACTTTCATGAATTAATGCTGTTTAGATGAATTAATGATTCTATAGAATTCATGGTTTGATTCAAATAATTTTAGGAAGAAACTTTTAAGAAATGGTCTTAGTTACTTTGCTAGAAAGATGTAATAAAGTCAGAATCAAGAATAGAGTGTGCCCACTCCTCATAATAGTAAGTAAAGGGTGCATAATAAGAAATACAATGAGCTTTCATAATTACCCTAAAAAGAGAAATAGGCTTGGGACATATTTGTCTTGTAAAAGATTTTAATTCTTTTCTTTTCCTTCCTCTTTGGTTCAGAAAGAGTTAACCAGCTTAACCAGAGTGGCTCCTGGCCTCCTGGCCAGAGAAGGGAGCTATAGCAAAAAATTCTACTTAATCCCCTGCTGCTAGGCAACAGGTGTTAATTGCCCAAACCATCGGGTTTTTAACCATAGTATAAGCAAGAAAGTTTTTAGGATTTTTTTTTAGAAGCTACCAGCAAGCATTCAGTATAGTTAGAGAGTGAGAAGACCAGAGACCATCAGTCTTTAAAGCTACCTCTGTGTCCAATGCTGTGTCCCATTTCAAACATTTGGGATCCAGCTGTCTCCCTGTAATCCCCCATAGTACTGGAGTTATAGGTGCATGTGTGAGGGCCCACTATTTTTTTTAGCATGGTATGGGGATCCAAAATAATGTTCTTATGCATGAGTAGCAAGTGATCTTACCCACAGAGTAAGTAAATCCACCTCTCCATTCCCTCCAAGCATTATTTTTTTAAACAAACACTGCATTATGGGAACTTAAATGCCTGATAGTGCCTTCCTTATCTCTTCTAGAAGAGAAAAGAGCGCCACAAATATGACTCAGCGGGTCAAAGAATTTGCTGTCAACTTGATGGTCTGAGTTTAATTCCCAGGACACAAAAGGTAAAAGAAAAGGACCAACGTCAACTTCTGAAAAGTTGTCTTCTGACCTCCATGTGTGAGCCAGGGAACATACTCTTGTGTATGTATAGACCACACACACACACACACACACACACACACACACACACACACACATTCTCTCTCTCTCATATATATACATATACATATATATGTGAATATATATGTGACTGAATAAATGTGAATTTAAAAATTACAAAATCAGAAAAAATATTTTCAAATAAATAATGATTTTTATTATATGAACACTATTTAAAACATTTGTAACATTCATGGGAATTTGATACATGAAAGTACAGCTTAGCTTTATGACTGAATCTGGTATTTTTGGCTTAAAAGTAAGAAAAAAATCGAGATTGTAAGCAGCATTTGGATATTTACACAGATAAGATTCACCAGTATTTATACATTTCATTCATTATATTTACTAGAATTGTTAAAGCATTAATTTAGATTGTTTAATTGTTCAGTGAGTGCTAAAGGCATTTAAAGTATTTAAAAAGAAAATTAAATATATTTACTAATGTAAAAAGCCTAAGGTGATTTCATTTATAATTTGGACTGATTATAATGAGAATAACATTAGTAAGCTGAAATTAGAAGTTTAGAAAAAAGCTAGTTTTCATTGTGCCTAATCTACATAAATCAAAACAAATAAACCTGTGTAATCATCTTTCTTGTATGCATATGTTGAAATCACCTGTTTTTCTTTTTTTTGAAATAAGGTCATCTGTTGCTCAGGCTAGCCTTGAACTCATTATGTAGCTAAGGACGACCTTGAAATAAGGTCATCTGTTGCTCAGGCTGGCCTTGAACTCATTATGTAGCTAAGGACGACCTTGAAATAAGGTCATCTGTTGCTCAGGCTGGCCTTGAACTCATTATGTAGCTAAGGATGACCTTGAAATAAGGTCATCTGTTGCTCAGGCTGGCCTTGAACTCATTATGTAGCTAAGGACGACCTTGAAATAAGGTCATCTGTTGCTCAGGCTGGCCTTGAACTCATGTAGCTAAGGATGACCTTGAAATAAGGTCATCTGTTGCTCAGGCTGGCCTTGAACTCATTATGTAGCTAAGGATGACCTTGAACTGATCCTCCTTCCTCTATCTTCTAAGTGCTGGAATGGAGTCACCTTTAATAACACTACGAACTTTGTTTTATTAAGTGGAGCTTGGATAAACCTGAAAAAGAGGGGCAAAGGAGGCTTGTAAGAGTCAGAGAGGTCAAGAAAACCCACAGAACCAGCTAACCTGGGCTCACAGTGTTCCCCAGAGACTGACCTGCTGACTAGGCAGCCAGCATGGGACATGGGACAGGCCTAGGCCTCCTGCACCTGTGTTACAGTTGTGTAGCTTGATCTTCATGTGGGACTCCTAACAGGGGAACAGGGGCTGGCTCTGACTCTGTTGCCTGCCTTTGGGACCCTTTCCTCCTACTGGGTTGCCTAGTCTAGCCTCAGTTGGAGAAGACGTAGCTAATCATAGTGCAACTTGGTATGCCTTGGCTGGTTGAAATTCATGAAAGGCCTCCCCTTATCTGAAGAGATGGGGAGGCGAGGTGAATGTGTGTGTGTGTGTGTGTGTGTGTGTGTGTGTGTGTGTGTGTGTGTGAGAGAGAGAGAGAGAGAGAGAGAGAGAGAGAGAGAGAGAGACAAGAGGGAGGGACTGGGAGGAGAGGAGGGTAGGGAATCTGCAGTCAGAATGTAAAGTAAATAATTTATATAAAAATTTGTTTTCCCATTTTTTCTTCCTTAAATTTAATTACTAATTAATTTTAAATCATCATACAAAGTAATGATTTTCATTATGACACCTTCATGCATTATATTATGCCTATATTCACCTTAATTTTCTTTCATTTCCATCCTTATCTTTTCTTCCTGGTTCCCTTCATCTTCCCCAAACTATGCTTTTACACATACACACATAAACAGACACAAACATAATGTTGTCCGTAACTGGTAATGTTTTACTTGATCAGGCCATTCACATGTTTCTTATTATGTTAAAGTAGATATAACATAAAGGTTTTACGTGAATATGTAACTCAGTGATCATAAATTCACAATGTTCTGTAATTAGCATCCATATCTAGTCCCAGGATAGCTCAATAACCTTCACAAGCTAGCTTTGCATCCATTATGTAGTCACAATCAATTCATCACTCCCCATAAGCGCCACACACCAATCATTAACCTGTTTTCTGTCTCGTGGATTTGTCTAGTTTGGAATTGCACATCAATAAGATGATAGAATACATGGCCGCATGTCTCTGCCTCTGTTCTTCCACTGCCATTTTAAAGTTTATCTATGATGTAGCATGTGTCAGTGCTTCATTAGTTTTTATTCTTACCTGTATTTTATCCAGTCATCAGATGATGGATATATGAACTGTTTAAGCTTTCAGGCAATTATGGAAAATGCTGCAGTGAAGATTGGTTCCAAGTTTTTGTGTGAACATACATTTTCTGTTCTCTTGAGTGTACACACACCTGCCAGGGGCAGGACTATGTCATGAGGTAAATCTATGGGAATGTTACAGAGAAAGACCATGTTCTGCAGTGGTTGCATTTTCATCCTAATTGGGAATGTATACAGTTGCTAATTTCTCCATGTCCTTTTCAGCTATTTTCTTTCCCCATTTTTCTCTCTCATTTTCTCTTATAGTCAGCTAGTGGGTAAGTGTGAAGTATTTCATTGTGGGCTTTGATTTATATTTCCTGAGTAACAATTGACATTGAACATCTTTTCTGTATGGTTTGTAATAATGTTCCTTTCATTTCTGATTTGAGTGATTTGTATATTCTATATTCTTAGTCTCTCTAGACAAGTTTGGTGTGTGTGTGTGTCTGTGTGGGTGTGTAAGCCAAAGGTGGACGGTGGGTGCTGAATGTTTTCTTCAATTGCTCTCCACCTTATTGTTTTAAGACAGGGTCTCTCACTGAACCCAGAATTCATAGACTGAATTCAAGTAGGTGCTCTTGGTACCTGCCTGCCTCTGCCCCTACTACAGAGCACTTAGGGTTATAGACATGTGCCACAGCTTTTTATGTGCGTGCTGGGGATGCTTGTGTAGCAAACATTTTGTCCACTGAGCTACCTTCTACTATCTAAAAGTACTTCCTAACTTTACTGACATAGTAGTTAAGAATGGGTTGTTTAAACTTGATATATTTCACATTTTCCCTATATAGATGATTGCAAGTCCCATACTTTAGGAACTAGATGCTATGTGTGGTTTCAATATTTTAAAATTTATTCAGAATTAATTTTTAGCACACTATATAGTTTATCCTAAGAAATATTCCATATGGTTCTCAGAAATATATGTATTCTACTATTTTTCTATGGAGTATTGATCTGAGAGAGTTAATTGATTTATATTTGTAACTGCTATTCTTTTGTATAATTCATTTTTATCCAGAATTGGAAGTAGAAGTTGGAGGTTTTTTTTTTATTAAATATTTTATTTATTTACATTTTAAATGTTATCCCATTTCAAAGTTCCCCCTCTGGAAACCCCCTATCACATCCTCCCTCTCCTTGCTTCTTTCCTCCCAGAGTGTCTGGGAGCTCTTTGGGGGGGGGGTCTGGATGGTTGATACTGTTGTTCTTCCTATGGGGTTGCAAATTCCTTCAGCTCCTTCAATCCTTTCTCTAACTCCTCCATTGGGGATCCCGCTCACAGGCAGGTTGGCTGTGAACATATGACTCACATTTATATTTGTAAGGCTCTTGCAGAGCCTCTTAGGAGACAGCTATCTCAGGCTCCTTTCAACAAGCATTTCTTAGTATCAACAATAGTGTTGAAGCTTGGTGACTGTATCTGGGATGGATCCCCAGGTGGGAACAGTCTCTGGCCTTTCCTTCAGTCTCTGCTCTACAGTTTGTCTCCATATTTGCTCCCGTGAGTATTTTGTTCACCTTTCTAAGAAGGACAGTGTCTTAATCTCTTATCTCTTAAACACTGCCCTCTAATTCCTGCTTATTTATCATATAAGAATAAGCATAGCCTGCCTCAGTTTTCACATCATGCATGGCATGAGATGGGAAGTTCACCCACCCATAAGTGAAAATCAATATTGTCTGCACACAAATTCGGCCTTGGGCATATTTATGGATTTTGCAGTTCTCTGTTATGCCTGGTTGTTGGTTTTGTTTGTTTGTTTGTTTGTTTGTTTTGAGGTTGTGTTTTAATTACATTTTCCCTTTTATTTTCTCCCCTTCAAACTCTCCCATATACTCACCTCTGCTTTCCTTCTTCATCAACTATTATTGTTTGCATCTATGTATTTGTATATACGTATATATTGTGAAATAAAACCTGGTGATTCCATACTATGTTACTTGTTTGTATGTTTTTCAGGGCTGTAGTTACTTTTTCAGTGTTGAGGCCTCCTTGGCTTCTCCATGCACTTTGTAGTCTTTGTTTGGCTCATGTTTGGGTGGTGACAATCGGTGAGATATTATGGTATAGCTTCTGATGTTAGGAGGCACTGTCTCAGAGAGAGAGAGAGCTCTCTGATGCCCTGGCTCTTTGTATTTTCCATTTCCTCTTCTGCAATTTTCCCTGAGCCTTAGGTTTAGGAGTGTTGTGTAGCTGTATCCCCTGGGACTGGGATTCACAACTACACATTCATTGGTTTCTTTTAAAGGCCATTTTGCCCACAGAGTTCTTCCTTCCCACACTTTTGGGTCTATCTCTTGCTTGTTCCTACTTTTGTGTCTTGCCAGTTTTTATAGCTAATTCCTGTGTGCTGGCAGGTTTTGTGTGTCAACTTGACACAGGCTGGAGTTATCACAGAGAAAGGAGTTTCAGTTGGGGAAGTGCCTCCATGAGATCCAGCTGTGGGGCATTTTCTTAATTAGTAATCAAGTGGGGAGGGCCCCTTGTGGGTGGTTCCACCTTTGGGCTGGTGCTCTTGGGTTCTATAAGAGAGCAGGCTAAGCAAGCCAGGGGAAGCAAGCCAGTAAGGAACATCTGTCCATGGCCTTTGCATCAGCTCCTGCTTCCAACCCTGCTTGAGTTCCAGTCCTGACTTCCTTTAGTGATGAACTGCAACATGGAAGTGTAAGCTCAATAAACCCTTTCCTCCCCAACTTGCTTCTTGGTCATGATGTTTGTGCAGGAATAGAAACCCTGACTAAGACATCCTGTGTGTTTAAATACTGCCCAAGAAAATGTTTTTGTCCTGAAAAAGCACAGAGTCATGCTAAAGAAGCAAGCTCTTGTATCTGTATTTTTGGTTCTGAAATGTTCCCCAGATATCATGTGTTGAAGGTATGATTCCCAGTGGAGCAGTGTTGAGAGATCAGGTTTTGGGGAGGTAAATCATGAGAATCTTGCCCTCATCAATGGATTATTAATTTTTTGTTGGGTTCATCTCTCAATGGGTTATTGTTTATAATATTCAAGAGGTAAGGTCCAGTTGGAAGAAAGAGATAATTGAGGTTATATCCTTGGAGGGTGTAGTCTGACCTCTAGAACCTTTCTCTGCTTTTGGATGGCCATGTACTGAAAATTTTGAAATTATAATCTAAATATTTCTTTTTATCCTTATAATTTGTTGGACTCAGGTATTTTGTTACAACAGTGAAATGTTGACAATACAGTAACTACTCAAGTATATGACTGTGAATCATTTTTGATTAGGACTAAGGCTATTTCAGAATTCTTCCTATGGGGGCCATCTTTTCAGTTAGTAGGTTGTATCAGTTGGCTCAGGTCTGGAAAGTAGACTAAGACTCATGATGTTTCAAATTGAAGTACTGTCTTCCAGTTCCTGCTGATTTATCACATAAGGAAAACTACATGCCAATGTACATGCACTGTACTCTTGTAGTTGTCTGTTTTGAATCTAGAGATGCTATTCTCCATTAAACATGTTTTCTTCTATCCGTGTCTTCCATCAGAATTTCAAACAACCGTGGATGAAGATGTCTGAAACTGTGAGCCAAGTAAATATCTTTTCCTTTGAGTCAATTTTCTTGGGTATTTTCTCACAAAAGCTGACAAAGCTTTATTTTCTCACAAATCTGACTTTACAATGTAGAAGCAAAGAACCATAATTTTGAGAGTGGAAGTTATTTATAGCTCTGCCTGGTACTGAAAACATGGACCAGGAGTTCAAGACCTTTGGCACATTTGGGGGATGATAGTAGGCAGGCAATTATCCCTCTCTTACTACAGATTAGTAATTTGTTTTTTCTTCCGACATTTAAAGGCTGTTGTAAGCATTTAACAAGATTCCAGAGTCTGGTAACATAGATGTGACAGTTTGGCTTTCTTTTCCAGTTAATATTTATAAAACAGGGTCTCACTATGCAGCTCCTTGTTGATCTAGAACTTGCTATATAGAACAAACTAGCACAGAGATTTCCTGGTTGCTGGGGTTAAAGACGTATGGTACCATACCTGGCCTGCTTGTGAGTTTACAACTCACTATTTATGGAGGGATAGGTGACCGGAATTCTTTCCTCTGATATTTTAATAATATCATTATCTTGTCCATGGGCATTTGAAGAAAGAATACTGAAGAGATGGTGTGGATTTTTCCTTTGCTGCTGTGTAAAACAGGTTTTCCAGGAAAGTTTTCTTTCTTCTGGTAGCTAACTGTGATTTTTAATGAGTAAATCTTTATTCTAGGGTCAGAAGAGTAGGTTAGTTAGGAAGTTTTCCTTTGTGGTGAATTGGGAATTGACTCTCTGACCCAAAGCCATGGAAATCTAAAGACGGGCTTGAAAAGCTGATAAATGCACTGCTGGGTGGCAGCGGCGGCAGTGCAGCAGTGGCTGGTCCAGCTGAAGGGCCATCAGCAGTGGAACCAAGGCGACACAGGGTCCAGTTAGGCCCTGCGCCTACGACCACTGACCTTCGCTGACCAGCCGGGCTACAAGCAGCTGCGGTTTTGCGGCGCCTTTCGCTGCATAGAAGCCACTTCAGAACTCGGCCTCCCACCAGTCAGGAGAGGCTCATCTCCATCTTGGTTTCGGACTCCAGACAGATCGGACAGACTGAGATACACAAACATAATCCGAGGCCAACACCGTGGGGGTCTGAGTCCGACGGGCGTTGGCCTGCACCCAGGCCCTGGGCTGTTCGGGGGGCCATCAGGGTGCCAACCCAGCCAGGAGGTTTTTTTTGCCCTGGCCGGCTTGTGCGCCGCCATTTTGCCTACAGGACCCAGAGTGCTCGGGAGGGCAGAGACGGCTAACAAGCATAGTCTGAGGCTAACAAAGCGGGGGTCTAGGCCCCAACAGGCCCTGGACTGACCCCAAGAACTGGGCAGCTTGGTGGGCCATCTGTGTGTCAACCCGCCCAGGAGGTTGTTAGCACAGCAGACTCTCCCGGCGCTTTTGGGGAGCACGAGCACTCACGCCAGCCATCCTGGTCACCTGGCAGACCCAATTAACAGTCATAGCCCTAGGGGAACTTTGCTCGGACCTTGGCCTCCCAGGCTTTTGCCTGGACTCAGGGCCTGGGCAGCCAGGCTAACCTTGTGTGCACCAGCCCGGTTGGGGGATTGGCTGCCCAGCGGAGTGATCAGAACACAGGGGAGGTCCCGGCGGCGCTCCCTGGGGGTGCACACGTGCTCCCTCTGGTCTACAGACACAATCTGGGGCAAGGCCTCAGGCGGGAGCCCTCAGCTCAACTCTCTCCGCTTCCGGATCCAGATCAGCCTGGGCAGCGGCACCATATCCCCAGGTCCTGCAAGAGGCTAGAGGGGCTTCGGGGCGGCCAGCTGGGAGAAGTTGGTGTGCTCCAGTGAATCCAGCGGGCCCCAGAGGGAGCCTTCGGGTGCCTGCTTCGGGATCTGAACAGCCTGGGCAGCAGCACCCTGTCTACAGGCGGTGCAGGGGGTAAGCTGTGCACCATAGGCCAACTGGGAAGGGGAAGCTTGCACTGGTGAGTCCAGCACTGACAAGACAAACTAACACCAGTGAGAACTAGATGGCAAAAGGCAAATGCAGGAACGTCACTAACAGAAATCAAGGCAATATGGCAACATCTGAACCCAATTCTCCTCTACCAACATGTCCTGGATACCCCATCACACCAGTAAAACAAGATTTGGATCTAAAATCACTGGTCATGATGCTGGTACAGGAACACATGAAGGACATACTTAAAGAAATTCAGGAGAAAATGGATCAAAAGTTAGAAGCCCTTGCAAGGGAAACACAAAAATCATTGAAAGAAATCCAGGAGAATACAAAAGCCAACAATGAGGAAACGCAAAAAACACTTAAAGAAATACAGGAGAACTTTGGTCAACAGGCTGAGGTCATGAAAGAGGAAACACAAAAATCTCTTAAAGAATTACAGGAAAGCACAAACAAGCAAGTGAAGGAGCTAAGCAAAACCATCCAGGATCTAAAATCAGAAGTAGAAACAACTAAGAAAACTCAAAGGGAGACAACTTTGGAGATAGAAAGCCTTGGGAAGAAATCAGGGGACAGAGATGCAAATATAAACAACAGAATACAAGAAATAGAAGAAAGAATCTCAGATGCTGAAGATTCCATAGAAACCATGGACTCAACAGTTAAAGAAAATGCAAAATGCAAAAAGCTTGTAACCCAAAATATCCAGGAAATCCAGGACACAATGAGAAGACCAAACCTAAGGATTATAGGCATAGATGAGAGTGAAGATTTACAACTTAAAGGGCCAGCAAATATCTTCAATAAAATTATGGAAGAAAACTTCCCTAACCTAAAGAGAGAGATGCCCATGAATATACAAGAAGCCTACAGAACTCCAAACAGACTGGACCAGAACAGAAATACTTCCCGTCACATAATAATCAAAACACCAAATGTTCTAAACAAAGAAAGAATATTAAAGGCAGTAAGAGAAAAAGGCCAAGTAACATATAAAGGAAGACCTATCAGAATCACAGCAGACTTTTCACCTGAGACTATGAAGGCTAGAAGGTCCTGGGCAGATCTCATGCAGACTCTAAGAGAACACAAATGCCAACCAAAACTACTATATCCAGCAAAACTCTCAATCACTGTAGATGGAGAAACTAAGATATTTCATGACAAAACCAAGTTTACCCAATATCTATCCACAAACCCAGCCCTACAAAGGATAATAGGAGGAAAACACCAATACAAGGAGGGAAACTTCACCCTGGAAAAAGCAAGATAGTAACCTTCTCTCATCAAACCCAAAAGAAGTTAACCAATCAAATTTAAAAAATAACGTCAAAAATGACAGGAAGTAACAATCACTATTCCTTAATATCTCTTAACATCAGTGGACTTAATGCCCCAATAAAAAGACACAGACTAACTGACTGGATATGTAAACAGGACCCTACATTTTGCTGCTTACAGGAAACACACCTCAGGGTCAAAGACAAACACTACCTTAGAGTAAAAGGCTGGAAGACAATTTTACAAGCAAATGGTCTCAGGAAACAAGCTGGAGTAGCCATTTTAATATCAGATAAAATTGACTTTCAACCCAAAGTCATCAAAAGAGACTCTGAGGGACACTTCTTGCTGGTCAAAGGAAAAATACAAGATGAACTCTCAATCCTGAACATCTATGCTCCAAATGCAAGGGCACCCTCTTTTGTAAAAGAAACTCTATTAAAACTCAAAGCACACATTGCACCTAACACAATAATTGTGGGTGACTTCAACACTGCACTTTCCTCAATGGACCAATCAGGAAAACAGAAACTAAACAGGGACACAATGAAACTAATTGAAGCTTTGGACCAATTAGATTTAACAGATATATATAGAACATTCTATCCTAAAACAAAAGAATATACCTTTTTCTCAGCACCTCATGGCACCTTCTCCAAAATCGACCATATAATTGGTCACAAGACAGACCTCAACAAATATAAGAAGATCGAACTAATCCCATGCCTCCTATCAGATCACTATGGAGTAAAAGTGGTCTTCAATAGCAACAAAAACAACAGAAAACCCACATACACGTGGAAACTGAACAATATTCTACTCAATGATACCTTGGTCAAGGAAGAAATAAAGAAAGAAATTAAAGACTTTTTAGAACACAATGAAAATGAAAACACAACATACCCAAATCTATGGGACACAATGAAAGCAGTGCTAAGAGGAAAACTCATAGCCCTGAGTGCCTCCAAAAAGAAAATGGAGAGAGCATACATTACCAGCTTAATGACACATCTGAAAGCCCTGGAACAAAAAGAAGCTATTTCACCCAGGAGGAGTAGAAGGCAGGAAATCATCAAACTCAGGGCCGAAATCAATCAATTAGAAACAAAGAGAACCATACAAAAAATCAACAAAACTAGGAGCTGGTTCTTTGAGAAAATCAACAAGATAGATAAACCCTTAGCCAGACTGACCAAAGGGCACAGAGAAAGTATCCAAATTAACAAACTTAGAAATCAAAAGGGAGATATAACAACGGAAACTGAGGAAATCCAAAAAATCATCAGATCCTACTACAAGAGACTATACTCAACACAACTGGAGAATCTGGAGGAAATGGACAATTTCCTTGACAGATACCAAATACCAAAATTAAATCAGGACCAACTAGACCATCTAAACAGTCCCATAATGCCTAAAGAAATAGAAGGAGTCATAGAAAGTCTTCCAACCAAAAAAAGCACAGGACCAGATGGTTTCAGTGCAGAATTCTATCAGACCTTCAAAGAAGAGTTAACACCAATACTCTTCAAACTATTCCACAAAATAGAAACAGAAGGAACACTACCCAATTCCTTCTACGAAGCCACAATTACGCTGATACCAAAGCCACACAAAGATCCAACAAAGAAAGAGAACTTCAGACCAATTTCCCTTATGAACATCGATGCAAAAATACTCAATAAAATTCTTGCCAACCGAATCCAAGAACACATCAAAATGATCATCCACCATGATCAAGTAGGCTTTATCCCGGGAGTACAGGGTTGGTTCAATATACGGAAATCCATCAATGCAATCCACTACATAAACAAACTCAAAGAACAAAACCACATGGTCATTTCATTGGATGCTGAAAAAGCATTTGACAAAATTCAGCATCCTTTCATGCTTAAAGTCTTGGAGAGAACAGGAATTCAAGGCCCATACCTAAACATAGTAAAAGCAATATACAACAAACCGGTAGCCAGCATCAAACTAAATGGAGAGAAACTTGAAGCAATTCCACTGAAATCAGGGACCAGACAAGGCTGCCCCCTTTCTCCTTATCTTTTCAATATTGTACTTGAGGTACTAGCTCGGGCAATTAGACAACATAAGGAGGTCAAAGGGATACAAATCAGAAAGGAAGAAGTCAAACTATCATTATTTGCAGACGACATGATAGTCTACCTAAGTGACCCAAAAAACTCCACTAGAGAGCTCCTACAGCTGATAAACAACTTCAGCAAAGTGGCAGGTTATAAAATCAACACAAGCAAATCAGTGGCCTTCCTATACTCAAAGGATAAGCAGGCTGAGAAAGAAATTAGGGAAATGACCCCCTTCACAATAGCCACAAACAGTATAAAGTATCTTGGGGTGACTCTTACCAAACACGTGAAAGATCTGTATGACAAGAACTTCAAGACCCTGAAGAAGGAAATGGAAGAAGACCTCAAAAAATGGGAAAACCTCCCATGCTCATGGATCGGTAGAATCAATATAGTTAAAAAGGCCATTTTGCCAAAAGCAATATACAGGTTCAATGCAATACCCATCAAAATCCCAACTCAATTCTTCACAGAGTTAGAAAGAGCAATTATCAAATTCATCTGGAACAACAAAAAACCCAGGATAGCTAAAACTATTCTCAGCAACAAAAGAAATTCTGGGGGAATCAGTATCCCTGACCTCAAGCAATACTACAGAGCAATAGTGTTAAAAACTGCATGGTATTGGTACAGTGACAGGCAGGAGGACCAATGGAACAGGATTGAAGATCCAGAAATGAACCCACACACCTATGGTCACTTGATCCTCGACAAAGAGGCTGAAAACATCCAATGGAAAAAAGATAGCCTTTTTAACAAATGGTGCTGGTTCAACTGGAGGTCAGCATGCAGAAGAATGTGAATTGATCCATCCTTGTCTCCTTGTACTAAGCTCAACTCCAAATGGGTCAAGGACCTCCACATAAAGCCAGACACTCTGAAGCTGATAGAAAAGAAACTGGGGAAGACCCTTGAGGACATCGGCACAGGGAGAAAGTTTCTGAACAGAACACTAATAGCATATGCTCTAAGAGCAAGAATTGACAAATGGGACCTCATAAAATTACAAAGTTTCTGTAAGGCAAAGGATACCATCAAGAGGACAAATCGGCAATCAACAAATTGGGAAAAGATCTTCACCCATCCTACATCAGATAGAGTGCTAATATCCAGTATATATAAAGAACTCAAGAAGTTAGACTCCAGAAAACCGAACAACCCTATTAAAAAATGGGGTACAGAGTTAAACAAAGAATTCTCACCTGAAGAACTTCGGATGGCGGAGAAGCATCTTAAAAAATGCTCAACTTCATTAGTCATTAGGGAAATGCAAATCAAAACAACCCTGAGATTTCATCTTACACCAGTCAGAATGGCTAAGATTAAAAATTCAGGAGACAGCAGGTGTTGGAGAGGGTGTGGAGAAAGAGGAACACTCCTCCACTGCTGGTGGGGTTGCAAATTGGTACAACCACTCTGGAAAGCAATCTGGCGGTTCCTCCGAAAACTGGGCACCTCACTTCCAGAAGATCCTGCTATACCACTCCTGGGCGTATTCCCAGAGGATTCCCCACCATGTAATAAGGATACATGCTCTACTATGTTCATAGCAGCCCTATTTATAATTGCCAGATGCTAGAAAGAACCCAGGTATCCCTCAACAGAAGAGTGGATGCAAAAAATGTGGTATATCTACACAATGGAGTACTATTCAGCCATTAGAAACAATGAATTCATGAAATTCTTAGGCAAATGGATGGAGCTAGAGAACATCATACTAAGTGAGGTAACCCAGACTCAAAAGGTGAATCATGGTATGCACTCACTAATAAGTGGATATTAACCTAGAAAACTGGAATACCCAAAGCATAATCCACACATCAAATGAGGTACAAGAAGAAAGGAGGAGTAGCCCCTGGTTCTGGAAAGACTCAGTGAAGCAGTATTCGGCAAAACCAGAACGGGGAAGTGGGAAAGGGTAGATGGGAGGACAGGGGAAGAGAAGGGGGCTTACGGGACTTTCAGGGAGTGGGGGGCTAGAAAAGAAATCATTTGAAATGTAAATAAATTATATCGAATAAAAAAATTAAAAAAAAATAAATAAACTGAACCCCCCAAAAAAGAAAAGCTGATATATAAAATTACGTATTTTATATATTATAAATATTTGTATATTATAAATATATAATAAAATATATAAAAGTAGAAATCTTTACTCTTTTCATAGCACAAATTAAAAACTAACTCCTGCTTCCTACACCCATCTTCATTGTCTGCTGAGTCCTCTGGTGTACCCCTAGCTACCCTGAGCTGCCTGCTATCCCCTGTGGACCTCCATTATCCTGCCACCTCTCCATTCACCTTCATCAGACCTGATGATCCGGAAGCATACAGGTTAGACTTCCTTCAGGGATCTATCTTCCATGCCCACTGAGTTCTCTGGGGGTACCCCCAGCTACCCTCAGCAGCCTGTTCTCCCCACTGGACTTCCATTCTTCTGCAACCTCCCAGCACACCTATATCAGATCTGCTGATCCAGAAACATACAGCTTAGTGCCTGCCATACCAGCATCATTGATGTTAGGCTCTTTGCTAATAACTACTACAGCACTAAAATCCAGAGACTAAAGCCATCCAGGTGACTAAAGGCCTTCGAAAGAACGCTATCAACAAAAGCCGGGGCAATATGTTACCTTCAGGGTGCAGCTACTCTACTACAGCAAGCCATGGATATCCTAACACAAGCAAAGCACAATAAAATGACATTAAATCCAATCTTAAAAATCCCTTACAGAAATACAGGAAAATAAAATTCAATGGGTAAAGGAAATAAAACTGTTCAAGACCTGAAAATGGAAATAGAAGGAATAAAGGAAACACAAAATGAGGGAATCTTGGGGATGGAAAACCTAGGGAAGAGAACAGGAACTACAGATGTAAGCATCACCAAAAAATACAGGAAATGAAAGAGAGAATACCATATCAGGTGGAGAGGATACCATAGAGGAAATCAATACATCAGTCAAAGAAAATATTAACTCTAATAAATTCTTGATACAAAACATCCAGAAAGTCTAGGATACCATGAAAAGAATAACCTAAGAATAATTAGAATAAAGTTAAGAGTCCTAGCTCCAAGGCTCAGAAAATATTTTCAACAAAATCATAGAAGTAAACTTTCCCAACCTAGAGAAAGAGATACCTATAAATACACACACACACACACACACACACACACACACACACACACTTAAACCACCAACATCAATCGCTGGTGATTAAAATCTCTCAACATCAACATCAATCAACTCAATTCCCCAATAAATAGACACAGGTTAACATTCATTCTGTTAGCCTATTAGAAGACTTTTCATGACTGTCATTAGGTCTTACTTCAAAAGTCTGTACTCCACAAAATTGAAAAAAAGGTAGCAAAATAAGTGATTTTCTAGACAGATACCACTGCAAAAGTTAAATCAAGATCAGGTAAACTATTCAAACCACCTTGTAACCCCCGAGGATATAGAAGCAGTCATGAAAAGTCTTCTAACACTATTCCCCCCACCAAAAAAAAAATCCCAGGGACAGATGGTTTTAGTGTAGAATTCTACTAGACCTTCAAAGAATAACTAATACCAATAGTCCTCAAACTATTTAACAAATTAGAAACAGAAGGAGCACTGCCAAACTCATTCTATGAAGCCACAGTCACCCCGATACTTAACCCCCACAAAAATTTAACAATGAGAATTCCAGACCAATTTTTCTCATGAACAGTAGCCCTCTGTTTTAAGAATGATAAACATACTGAGAAAGAAGTTAGGGAAACAATGACCTTTACAGTAGCCATGAATATTATAAAATATCTTGGTGTAACTCTAACCAAGTAATTGAAAGATCTGAATGAAAAGAACTTCAATTCCCTGAAGAAAGAAATTGAAGAAGATATAAGAAGATAGAAACATCTCCCAGGCTCATGGATTGGTAGGATTAACAAAATGAAAATGGCCATCTTACTGAACACAATTTACTGATTTAATGCAATTCCCATCAAAATTCCAACACAATACTTACAGACCTTGACAGAGCAATTCTCAACTTCATATGGAAAGACAAAAAAAATCCAGGATAGCTAAAACAATCCTGAACAATTAAAAAAAACAAAACAAAAAACAAAAACAAAAACAAAGATCTTCTGGAGGTTATCACCATCCCTGACCTCAAGCTGTGCAACCCAGAAATAGTAATAAAACTTGCATGATATCGGTACAGGAACAGACAGGTTGATCAATGAAATCAAATCAAAGAACCTGAAATAAACTCACAAGACTATGAGTTTGCACAAGAATCAAGTCCAAGTGGACCAAAGACCTCAACATAAAACCACATATACTAAATCTCAGAAGACAAAGTGGGGAATAGCTTTGAATGCATTGGTACAGGAGACAATTTTATGAATAGAACACCAATGACTCACTCTCTAAGATTAACAATTGATAAATGGGATCTCATGAAGCTGAAAAGCTTCTGTAAGTCAAAAGATATTGTCATTAGGACAAAATAGCAGGCTATACAGGAGGTGAAGAATCTCCACCAATCCCATATCTGACAGAAGGCTAATATCCAAAATTTATAAAAAAAACTCAAGAAGTTAGATACCAACAACCCAAATAGCCCAATTAAAAAATGGGGTACAGACTTCAGAACACTGCCTCCCGCCAGTCAGTTATGAGAGACTTGCCTCCATCCTGGATCTCCAGCGCCAGAGAAATCAGACAGACTGAGGTATGCAAATATAACCTGAGGCCAACATCGCGGGGGTTGGGGGTGGGGGGTGGGCTGTTCAGGGGGCCATTGGTGTGCAAACCCAGCCAGGAGGTTGTTTGCCAGGCCCAGCATGCACGCCGCCATTTTAACTACAGGACGCCAGAGAGTTCTAGCAGGCAAAGCTGGCTAACAGGCATAACTTGAGGCTAACATAGCGGAGGTCTAGGCCTTGACAGGCCCTAGACTGCCCCCAAGACCTGGGCTGCTCAGTGGGCCATCTGTGTGCCAACCCAGCCAGGAGGTTGTTAGCCCAGCAGACTCTCCTGGCAGTTTCAGGGAGCGCACACACGCCTACCATCCTGGCCACCTGACAGACCCAATTAACACTCATAGCCCGAGGGGAACTTTGCTCAGAACTCTGCCTGCCAGGCTTTTGCCTAGACTCCGGGCCTGAGCAGCTAGGCCCCTTGTGTGCACAAACCTCATTGGGAGTTCAGCTGCCCAGCAGAGTGATCAGCACTCAGAAAAGGTCCTGCAGCATACACCATCAGCAATCTCTGAAGGAGCAAACGGGCAACATCTGGTTCACAGACACAATCTGGGGCAAAGCACACTAGGGCTGCAAGGGCACCCAAGAGGAGGACAGCACATTAGCAATCTGCAACAGGGGAAACCCAGCCATCCAGTGTTGCAGAAATAGCCCTAGAACCTCTCAGGAGGCTCAAACACCAGCCAGAGACAAGACCAACTAACAACAGAGAACAAGACGGCAAGGGGCAAATGCAGGAATGCTACTAACAGAAATCTAGGCAATATGGCCGCATCTGAACCAAACTCTCCAACATCAGCAAGTCCTGGTTATGCCAATACACGAGAGAAACAAGATTTGGATTTAAAATCACTGGTCATGATGCTGCTAGAAGAACACAAAAAGGACATAAATGAATCTCTTAAAGAAATACAGGGGAACATGAATAAGCTAGAAACCTGTATAATGGAAACACAAAAATCACTTAAAGAAATTCAGGAGAATAAGGCTCAAGAGATAGAAGCCAATAAAGAAGAAACGGAAAACAAAAACAAAAACAAAAACAAAAACAAAAAAACCAACAAAAAAAAAACCTTAAAGAAATGCAGGAGAACTTGAGTCAACAGGCAGAAGTCATGAAAGATGAAACACAAAAATCTCTTAAAGAATTACAGGAAAACACAAACAAACAAATAATGGAACTGAGCAAAACCATTCTGGATCTAAAAACAGAAGTAGAAACAACTAAGAAATCATGAAGGGAGACAACTTTGGAGATAGAAAACCTTGAGAAGAAATCAGGGGCCATAGATGCAAATGTCAACAACAGAATACAAGAGATGGAAGAAAGAATCTCAGATGCCGACGATACCATAGAAACCATTGATTCAACAGTCAAAGAAAATGCAAAATACAAAAAGCTTGTATCCCAGAACATCCAGGAAATCCAGGATACAATGAGAAGACCAAACCTAAGGATTATAGGTATAGATGAGAGTGAAGATTTACAACAGAAAGGGCCAGCAAATATCTTCAACAAAATTATGGAAGAAAACTTTCCCAACTTAAAGGGAGAGAGAGATGCACATGAATATACAAGAAGCCTACAGAACTCCAAACAGACTAGACCTGAGCAGAAATACCTCCCGCCACATAATAATCAAAACCGCAAATGTACTAAACAAAGAAAGAATATTAAAGGCAGTAAGAGAAAAAGGCCAAGTAACATATAAAGGAAGACCTATCAGAATCACACCAGACTTCTCACCAGAGACCATGAAAGCTAGATCCTGGGCAGATCTCATGCAGACTATAAGAGAACACAAATGTCAGCTAAGACTACTATACCCAGCAAAACTCTCAATCATCATAGATGGTGAAACCAAGATATTCCATGACAAAACCAAATTTACACAATATCTTTCCACAAACCCAGCTCTGCAAAGAATAATAGGAGGAAAACTTCAATACAAGGAGAGAAACTACACCCTGGAAAAAGCAAGATAGTTACCTTCCTTCATCAAACCCAAAAGAAGATAACCACTCAAATATAAAAATAACATCAAAAATGACAGGAAGTAATAATCACTATTCCTTAATATCTTTTAACATCAATGGACTCAATTCCCCAATAAAAAGACATAGACTAACAGACTGGGTAAGGAAACAGGACCCTACATTTTGCTGCATACAGGAGACACACCTCAGTGTCAAAGACAAAAACTACCTTAGAGTAAAAGGCTGGAAGACAATTTTACAAGCCAATGGTCTTGGGAAACGAGCCGGAGTAGCCATTCTAATATCAGATAAAATTGACTTTCAACCTAAAGTCATCAAAAGAGACACAGAAGGACACTTCTTTCTGGTCAAATGAAAAATCCACCAAGAAGAACTTTCAATTCTGAACATCTATGCGCCAAATGCAAGGGCACCCTCATTCGTAAAAGAAACTTTACTAAAACTCAAAGCACACATTTCACCTAACACAATAATTGTGGGTGACTTCAATACTCCAATCTCCTCAATGGACTGATCAGGAAAATAGAAACCAAACAGGGACACAGTAAAACTAATTGAAGCTTTGGACCAATTGGATTTGACTGATATTTATAGAACATTTCACCCTAAAGCAAAAGAATATACCTTATTCTCAGCACCTCATGGTACCTTCTCCAAAATCGACCATATAATTGGTCACAAGACAGACCTCAACAAATATAAGAAGATCGAAATAATCCCATGCCTCCTATCAGATCACTATGGAGTAAGAGTGGTTTTCAATAGCAACAAAAACAACAGAAAGCCCACATACACATGGAGGCCGAACAATACTCTACTCAATGACACCTTGGCCAAAGAAGAAATAAAGAATAACCCCAAATGTACTAACCAAAGAAAGAATATTAAAGGCAGTAAGAGAAAAAGGCTAAGTAACATATAAAGGAAGACCTATCAGAATCACACCAGACTTCTCACCAGAGACCATGAAAGCTAGAAGATACTGGGCAGATCTCATGCAGACTCTAAGAGAACACAAATGTCAGCCAAGACTACTACACCCAGCAAAACTCTCAATCACCATAGATGGTGAAACCAAGATATTCCATGAAGAAATAAAGAAATCAGAGACTTCTTAGAATTTAATGAAAATGAAGGCACAACATACCCAAATCTTTGGGACACAATGAAACCAGTGCTAAGAGGAAAACTCATAGCCCTGAGTGCCTCCAAAAAGAAAATGGAGAGTGCATACACTAGCAGCTTAATGACATACCTGAAAGCCCTGGAACAAAAAGAAGCCAATTCACCCAGGAGGAGTAGAAGACAGGAAATCATCAAACTCAGGGCTGAAGTCAGTCAAGTGGAAACAAAGAGAATCATACAAAGAATCAATGAATCAAGGAGCTGGTTCTTTGAGAAAATCAACAAGATAGATAAACCCTTAGCCAGACTGACCAAAGGGCTCAGAGAAAGTATCCAAATTAACAAAATTAGAAATGAAAAGGGGGGATATAACAACAGAAACTGAGGAAATCCAAAAAATCATCAGATCCTACTACAAAAGCCTGTACTCAACACAACTGGAGAATCTGGAGGAAATGGATAATTTCCTTGACAGATACCAAATACCAAAATTAAATCAGGATCAAATAGATCATCTAAACAGTCCCATAACCCCTAGAGAAATAGAAGGGGTCATAGAAAGTCTTCCAACCAAAAAAAGCACAGGACCAGATGGTTTCAGTGCAGAATTCTATCAGACCTTCAAAGAAGACCTAACACCAATACTCTTCAAACTATTCCACAAAATAGAAACAGAAGGAACACTACCCAATTCCGTCTATGAAGCCACAATTACGCTGATACCAAAACCACACATAGATCCAACAAAGAGAACTTCAGACCAATTTCCCTTATGAACATCAATGCAAAAATACTCAATAAAATTCTTGCCAACTGAATCCAAGAACACATAAAAATGATCATCCACCATGATCAAGTAGGCTTTATCCCAGGGATGCAGGGTTGGTTCAATATAAGGAAATCTATCAATGCAATCCACTACATAAACAAACTCAAAGAAAAAAAAACACATGGTTATTTCATTGGATGCTGAAAAAGCATTTGACAAAATTCAGCACCCTTTCATGCTTAAAGTCTTGGAAAGAACAGGAATTCAAGGCCCATACCTAAACATAGTGAAAGCAATATACAGCAAACCGATAGCCAGCATCAAACTAAATGGAGAGAAACTTGAAGCAATCCCACTAAAATCAGGAACTAGACAGGGCTGCCTCCTTTCTCTTTATCTTTTTAATATTGTACTTGTGGTACTAGCTCGGGCAATTAGACAACATAAGGAGGTCAAAGGGATACAAATTGGAAAGGAAGAAGTCAAACTATCATTATTTGCAGATGATATGATAGTCTACCTAAGTGACCCAAAAAACTCCACTAGAGAACTCCTACAGCTGATAAACAACTTCAGCAAAGTGGCAGGTTATAAAATCAACTCAAGCAAATCAGTAGCCTTCCTATACTCAAAGGATAAACAGGCTGAGAAAGAAATTAGGGAAATGACACCCTTCACAACAGCCACAAACAGTATAAAGTACCTTCGGGTAACTCTTACGAAACATGTGAAAGATCTGTATGACAAGAACTTCAAGACTCTGAAGAAGGAAATGGAAGAAGACCTCAAAAATGGAAAAACCTCCCATGCTCATGGATCAGCAGGATTAATATAGTTAAAATGGCCATTTTGCCAAAAGCAATATACAGGTTCAATGCAATACCCATCAAAATCCCAACTCAATTCTTCACAGAGTTAGAAAGAGCAATTCTCAAATTCGTCTGGATTAACAAAAAACCCAGGATAGCTAAAACTATTCTCAGCAACAAAAGAAATTCTGGGGTAATCAGTATCCCTGACCTCAAGCAATACTACAGAGCAATAGTGTTAAAAACTGCATGGTATTGGTACAGTGACAGGCAGGCAGATCAATGGAACAGGATTGAAGATCCAGAAATGAACCCACACACCTATAGGCACTTGATCCTTGACAAAGGGTCTGAAAACATCCAATGGAAAAAAGATAGCCTTTTCAACAAATGGTGCTAGTTCAACTGGAGGTCAGCATGCAGAAGAATGCGAATTGATCCATCCTTGTCTCTTTGTACTAAGCTCAACTCCAAATGGGTCAAGGACCTCCACATAAAGCCAGACACTCTGAAGCCAATAGAAAAGAAACTGGGGAAGGCCCTTGAAGACATCAGTACAGGGGGAATGTTTCTGAACAGATCACCAATAGCGTATGCTCTAAGATCAAGAATTGACAAATGGGACCTCATAAAATTATAAAGTTTCTGTAAGGCAAAGGACACCATCAAAAGGACAAATTGGCAACCAACAAATTGGGAAAAGATCTTCACCAATCCTACATCAGATAGAGGGCTAATATCCAATATATATAAAGAACTCAAGAAGTTAGACTCCAGAAAACCAAACAACCCTATTAAAAAAATGGTACAGAGTTAAATAAAGAATTCTCACCTGAAGAACTTTGGATGGCAGTGAAGCATCTTAAAAAATGATCAACTTCATTAGTCATTAGGGAAATGCAAATCAAAACAACCCTGAGATTTCACCTTACACCAGTCAGAATGGCTAAGATTAAAAATTCAGGAGACAGCATGTGTTGGCGAAGATGTGGAGAAAGAGGAAAAACTCCTCCACTGCTGGTGGGGTTACAAATTGGTGCAACCACTCTGGAAATCAGTCTAGCAGTTTCCTCAGAAAACTGGGCACGTCACTTCTGAAAGATCCTGCTATACCACTCCTGGGCATATACCCAGAGGATTCCCCAGCATGTAATAAGGATACGTGTTCCACTATGTTCATAGCAGCCCTATTTATAATAGCCAGAAGCTGGAAAGAACCAAGATGTCCCTCAATGGAAGAATGGATAAAAAAAATGTGGTATATATACACAATGGAGTACTATTCAGCCATTAGAAACAATGAATTCATGAAATTCGTAGGCAAATGAATGGAGCTGGAGAACATCATACTAAGTGAGGTAACCCACTCTCAAAAGATCAATCATGGTATGCACTCACTAATAAGTGGATATTAACCTAGAAAACTGGAATACCCCAAACCTAATCCACACATCAAATGAGGTACAAGAAGAATGGAGGAGTGGCCCCTTGTTCTGGAAAGACTCAGTGAAGCAGTATAGGGCAAAACCAGAACAGGGAAGTGGGAAGGGGTGGGTGGGAGAACAGGGGGAAAGAAGGGGGAGGGAATGGGACTTTCGGGGAGTGGGGGCTAGACAAGGGGAAATTATTTGAAATGTAAATACAAATATATCGAATTAAAAAATTCAAAGCTATAAAAAAATGGGGTACAGAGCTAAACAGAGAATTCTCAACAGAGGAATCTTGAATGGCTAAGAAACACTTAATGAAAGGTTCAAAGTCCTTAGTCTTCAGGGAAATGCAAATCAAAGCGACTCTGAGATTCCATCATATAGGGCTCAGAATGGCTAAGATCAAAAACTCAAGTAATAGCACATGCTATCACTTCCAAGAAGGCAGATCTTTATGTCTTTTCCCGTTTCTTCTTAATA
Organism: Apodemus sylvaticus; assembly: GCF_947179515.1. Taxonomy (NCBI): domain Eukaryota; kingdom Metazoa; phylum Chordata; class Mammalia; order Rodentia; family Muridae; genus Apodemus; species Apodemus sylvaticus. The sequence goes on from NC_067495.1 coordinate 121,623,738, forward strand.
TATTCTAGTCTGTGGTTTATTCATTGGTTTCAACTGCCTACTTGTTCATACCCACTTTCCTCCAAGAAATGCATTAGGAACCACCCCCACCACCCCTCTTTGGGCAATTTCCTGTTTGCTCTTTTGTCTCTTAGAGGTTGATTCCTTTGTATTTTTATTTGCTGTTTTACTTTTATTTGAATGGGGTCTAGGAGAGATTGGGAAAAGTCCATCTATGTTTTCACCATTCAGACTAAGAAGTACTAGGAATCATGCCAGGATGCATTATTTACAAAGAAGGTAGAAAGGCACGGCTTTCAAAACGCATTCTAGACCTCTTCATCTATCACTTGCCTTTAAGGTATATGTGAGAAAATAGTGATTGCTTGAGAGGAAAATGGTTGGTAGATGACTTCGAAGAGAAGTGTGGTATTGACAAGGAGTTTCTCCTTCACCTCAAAGAACAAAGGTAATTAACTTCACATATATGGAAGGTTGCTACATAATTAGGGCCACCAAGAGCTTGCCATGTGTTTCCTGTACATCCACAGGAAGTAGCAACTGATTTACACGTAAAAGGAAGGTCTAAAGATAAGAGAGGAGATGTTTAATACACCACCCCCACCCCCACTCCCACCCCCCACCCCACCCACACACACACACACGGCGGCATGTGCACTTGTTTGTAGGTGTTTGCAGTGAACAGAAGCCATGGAATCCCTTGGAGTTGGAGTTACAGGAGGTTGTAAGCCACATGAAATGGGAGCTAGGAAATGAACCTGGGTTCTCTACAAGAACAATAAAGACACCTTATCATGCTGCCCTCTCTCCAGTTCTGAGAGAGGATATGGCTACAATAGCCTATGACAACCGAGGAATGAGATAGAGGACTATATTTGCAGGGGGATGTATAACTGTTGATATACAGGCAAATTGACCTATTTTACAGAAGCCAGATAAATGCACACAGAAGGAAGTTAGTGTTAGGTCACCTTAAAGGAGATTTCTCCTAGAACAATTGCTCATAGGTATGATGTGACCCAGCATAAGAATTGAGTGATACAAAACCATCCTTAATAATCAGGGAAATGCAAATCAAAACAACCCTGAATTTCACCTCACACCAGTCAGAATGGCTAAGATCAAAAACTCAGGAGAAAACATGTGCTGGCAAGGATGTGGAGAAAGAGGAACACTCTTCCACTACTGGTGCGGTTGCAAGTTGGTACAACCACTCTGGAAATCAGTCTGGCGGTTCCTCAGAAAACTGGGCAAGGCACTTCCAGAGGACCCTGCTATACTACTCCTGGGCATATACCCAGAGCATTCCCCAGAATGTAATAAGGACACATGCTCCACTATGTTCATATCAGCTCTATTTATAATAGCCAAAAGCTGGAAAGAACCCAGGTATCCCTCAACGGAGGAATGGATACAGAAAATGTGGTATATATATACAGTGGAGTACTATTCAGCCATTAGAAACAAAGAATTCATGAAATTCTTAGACAAATGGATGGAGCTGGAGAACATCATACTAAGTGAGGTAACCCAGTCTCAAAAGAACACTCATGGTATGCACTCACTGATAAATAGATATTAGCCTTCAAGCTTGGAATACCCAAGACACAATGCACATATCAAATGATGTCCAAGAAGAAGGATGGAGTGGCCCCTGGTCCTGGAAAGACTCAGTGCAGCAGTGTCGGGGAATACCAGAACAGGGAAGTGGGAAGGGGTGGATTGGGGAACAGGGGGAGGGAAAAGGGCTTGTGGGACTTTCAGGGATGGGGGTTCCAGGAAAGGGAATAATCACTTGGAATGTAAATAAAGAATATATCAAATAAAAAAAGTCACTGAAACAGGTTAGCTGGAGTGGGGGGTGGGGGAGTGGGGTGAGTATTGCTCAAGACAGGATACAATAAATGAGAGATGATGGGGGACCTATAAGAAACTGTAGAAAAAAATCCATCTTTGGAAATCTGCTACACTATTTAATCAATGTCAGAATATACTTGAACCTGTATTATCATTTCTTAATTTAGAGTTCCCCTCTATGTTTAAACTCCAGAAAAAATAGCTGTAGGCAGTTCTCTCTCTCTCTCTCTCCCTCTCTCTCTCTCTCTTTCCTCACTTGACTCATTTCTTGTTGAGTCATACATGAACGGGGGAAAGAATGATTTTTGAAAAACGAGCATCCGATTGAAGGATTTAGACTAGATTGGAAATTAATGCCTAAAAAAAATTGAAGACTTTTTGTAATATATGAGAATGAGTGAACAAGGTAAGAGAGCTGTCTGAAATGTCATGAAAAGATTTGGAAAAATGACTCTTCTGAATATATGGTGTGGAATGATGGTGTGAAAGAACTATAGTAGATTTTGCTTATACCTTGCTATGTCTAATTCATTCAATAAACTAGTTTATATAAGGCAATACTATATGTATAGTCAAGATTCAATGAATGGTGCCATATAGGAGAAAGCAATAAACTCTCCTAGGAAAGCCAGAGGAATCAGTGCTACCTGGCAGGGAGAAAGGGTTTTGCTCAGGAAAGATGAAGTTGGAGTCCTGCACAGTGACAGGGAATAGTAAACACAAAGGTCTGAGAAGTATATGGGGAACGGCATGTGGCTTAACATGTCTCAATCATTATTAACCACTTCTTTGTGGGAAGAAAAGAGAGATATATTTAGGATCCTATTTAGAAAATGACTTTTTCTCTAGAAGTGAGTTACAGAACCACATGTTTATTGTAGGGTCATATTTACTTTAAAAATAATCACTGTGCTCTGGAGCCATAGCTACAGTGAGAGACTGCATTCTTTTTTTAAGTGACAAACAAGAATATTCTTTCCCTCCACCAAACATAACCATTTTTTTTATTTTTTATTTTTTTATTCGATATAATTTATTTACATTTCAAATGATTTTCCTTTTCTAGCCCCCCCACTCCCCGAAAGTCCCGTAAGCCCCCTTCTCTTCCCCTGTCCTCCCACCCACCCCTTCCCACTTCCCCGTTCTGGTTTTGCTGAATACATCATCACCACCACCACCACTACCAGCAACACCACTGTCAAAAAGCCCTACAGCATAATGTTCTGGGGAAATTGGTGACATTCATGGTGACTGTGAAGTAATGCCAGGTTAAGACTGACCCAGTCAAGGAAAGCTCTTGATTACATATGAAAATCTGATTATAATATCAATTGATTTACTTTTAAGAACATTGTAGACAAATATACAAGAATTCACAGTCTGAGTCATGGCTTGGATTTGGGTTTTCCCAGGCTTATACCAATGCAGTGTTTATTCAGGTATAAGTCTTCTAACCCTAACCCTTTAAGGATTGTCGAAAGACAAGATAGGAGAAGGTAGTGCTTCTTAACCCAAGGTTCATGAATAGAATTCATGGGAACCATGAATATTTTTGAAACTCAGCATTTACCTCAATTATGTACATAGGTAACAAATCATGATAATGCTAGCAAATTTATGAATCTGCCATGAGTATAAACCACAGAGATATTTGCATATCCCATTATATTTAGATGTATCAAATATTATTTATTCATATGCTATTTAATTGTCATGTTAGATATGATGGTTGATTGTATAATATGCTAATATGAAGCACTTGTATTATCCTATTAGTATTTTGCCCAGGATCATAGGATCAGAAGTAAGGAGGACACAACATCTTTCCCAACACCAAGAGGAACTGGGACCAGCAGGACCCAGGCACATAGGAATTCTGCCAGACCAGTGGCATGGGTTCCTTCCAGTCAGTCTAGGCTGGGGTCCTGAGCAGACCTTGGGTGCAAACTCTGCAGACCATCCCACAACATCCAGAGGAAGCTTCAATGCCAGGTGGTATAACTTGCCCAGGATCCCAGGATCCCAGGATCCCAGGATCCCAGGAGCTTGGTCACACAAGGATCTCAGGGTCCCAGAAGCAGCTTGACTCCCCAGGAGCTCAGACACACCCAGGATCTTATGATCACAGGATCACAGAATCACAGGATAACAGAGACAGCTTAACTCTGAGGAATTCTGAAAAACAAAACAAAACAAAAAAAAGGATCACAGGAAGGACAGGCTCCAGTGAGATATCTTGAGGGCAGGGAGCACTAGAGATAACCAGATGGTGGGAGGCAAGCATAAGAATATAAGCAACAGAAACAAAGGTTAGTTGGGATCATTAGAACCAAAATCTTCCACCATAGCAAGTCCTGGTTACAGCATCACACTGAAAAAGCAAGATTCAGATCTATATTCACTTCTCATGAAGATAATAGAGGACTTTAAGAATGACATAAATAACTTCCTTAACTAAATACAGGAGAACACAGGTAAGCAGCTAGAAGCTCTTAAAGAGGAAAGACAAAAATTCCTTAAAAATTACAGGAAAACTCATCAAACAGGTGAAGGAAATTAACAAAATCATCCAGGATCTAAAAATGGAACTAGAAACAATAAGGAAATCACAAAGTGAGAACCCTGAAGCTAGAAAACCTAGGAAAGAGATCAGGAGTCATAGATGCAAGCATCACCAACAGAATACAAGAGATAGAAGAGAGACTCTCAGGTGCAGAAGATACTATAGAAAACATTGACACAAGGTCAAAGAAAACAGCAAAAAGCTCTGAACCCAAAACATACAGGAAATTCAGGACAATGAGAAGACCAAACCTAAGGAAACTATGCCTTCTATAATAGGTATAGAAGAGAGTGAAGATTCCCAACTTAAAAGGCCAATAAATATCATCAACAAAATTATAGAAGAAAACTTCCCTAACCTAAAGAGAGAGGTGATTATGAACATATAAGAAGCCTTCAGAACTCCAAATAGACTGGACCAGAAAAGAAATTCCTCCTGTCAATAATCAAAACACCAAATACATTAAACAAAGAAAGATTATTAAAAGCAGTAAGGGAAAAAGGGCAAGTAACTTATAAAGGCAGGCCTATCAGAATTACAAATCCAGCCCTACAAAGGATAATATATGGAAAACACCAACACAAGGAGGGAAACTACACCCTAGAAAAAGCAAGAAAGTAATCTTTCAACAAACCCACACAACAAAAATAATTGGAAGTAACAATCACTTTTCCTTAATATCTCTTAATATGAAAATTAATATTACCAACATATCCTAATTGATTGAAATTTGAAAATATGAGGAATTAGAAATGTGTTGGCTGTTATCCAGTGGTCTCTCTAACTTGGTAATTGGAGATATATGTCCATTATTGTACAATCCATATACACTCTCTGCTTGTTTGTACATGACTGTGTCTTTCTGTGTACCACATAATGGTCTTGAAATCATGCTTATCCTACCTGAGCCTCTCTATTAGTAGGATTGTTTATTTGATATTTTTACACTATACTATGCTTTTCATAACAACTTGCATATTTCAAAATTATTTATATAGATAAAAGAAACATAAACAATTAATTTGGGAGGTGGCTTGTAAGAGAACAACAAAGAGTGAGACTAAATGTTTTGCTTGATATTTATAATTATTGTATCAAATTTGAAGAAAATGACCTTATAAGTTGCTCTTTTTCTGAGATAAATGCTTTTCAAAATCACCACAGCCAATGAACCAGAATCTTACCCTCAATGTCTGTGCCACCCTCCAAGCAGAACCATTGTTCACTGAAACAGTTGATGAATGACCTCATGGATAGACCATCTTAATACACACACCATTTCTTATATGAATGTAACATGTTACCTGTGGGCTGAGAATGATGACAATTACTCAAGTCAAATAGCTTTGACCATAGCAGGAAATCTGTATCCAAATAATTGTACCTACAATTCATTCCTTGGCATAGCAGACCTATCAACTCTTAGCTACTGTGGAGGTAAAGTCCTTTGGTGATATGAGGGACATTGAAGTACAGCTTTATTACAATGAACTCCAATGTCTAAAAATTGTTCTTATTTTAGGTTTGTATCACAGTAAGAGCCAAGATTTTAAGCTCTACTAAAAACAAAACAAAACAAAGAAACAAAAAGACTTTATCTTTTTATGTTCATTTAATAACATGTCCATCATTTTTATGATTGGTATAAAAATATAAATTATGTATAAGAAAAAAGAAAAAGAAAAAATAAAGAAAAAATAAAGAAAAGCCAAAAATAAAAAAGGGGCAATATCAACTGTTGGTGAGGATGTGGAACAAAGGAATTTTATTTACTGCTAATAGAGGACTGAGTTAGCCAGGCTGACTACATGATAGTTGGGAGACTTAGGCCTAAGTTTCTGTTTCCTAGAAATGAGAACCTGGATCCAGGAACCTGTGATCAACCAGTCACAGCTGCAGGCAGCCAGTCTGAGGACACCTTGTCATCTGGCCTGAAGTAAGTATTGGTAACTGGAATGAGTAAGCACCCCCTGGGAAGTCTCCAGAGGCTAACCAATTGTAACCATCAGTCAGACCCCAGAAATAGAGCTAACCATTCAAAGTAAAAGGGCAAACATCCTTCCATGGAATTGACATCCCCTAACTGACAATAAAAGTTGGGGCCTGTGAGTCCACCAGGGGTCTCTATTCCTTAATGGGGGAGACCCTTGCATGCAGGAAATTCAGCTGATTGAACACTCTTTGCTTTTGCATACTAAAAACAAAATTTAAAAAACGTAGATAGACTACTATATTGAATGTAACTGCCTTCCTTTGTAGTCTTACATATTTTGTTCAAGAATATTAAGCTGACTCTGGAATGTAAGTTTTACAGACTGCTGCTATAGGGATACATGGTTTACAGAAGGGTCAGAACATCATATTTAAGGAAAACGTAATCTCTCCAGTTTGTCTCCTTGATCATTTATATGAGACCAAGTGGCTTCTGAGGCTTTCATTTCCTTTTCTCACCTTACTTTTCTTTATTTCATGGAAAGAGATAATAGAGTATAAGGAGTATTCTCTCACTTTTCAACACAGCACAAGGCAGACTTGACATCTTTAGACTTCAGTGCTTAATAATTAAGGAGATAGTCTGGAGGCTGGGTGAGATGTTAGGAGATGCTCAAGTAGGGGATTGTGGTACATGGCTGATGCCATGTTCTCCAGTTAAGAAAGTGGAGAGGTTTGATAAAGATATCCCATTTAGGGCTGAGTGCTCCAAAGTTTCTTACTCTTTGCACATTGTCCAATCGTGCATTTCTATGTTAATTACCCTTAACTGAAAGAGGAAGCTTCTCAAATCATGGTTGACTGAGGCACTTAACTAAAATTATCTCAATATATCATTTGGAACCTTTTTATGTCTATATTTCTTTAGCAGTATGATAGTAGTAGGTTTTTCCCTAGTGCCTATAGCCTGCCTAGTCTCAGGTTCTTAACTAGTTTAGTAGAAGTGTTGGGTATGGATTTCATTTCATGTACTGGGCATAAAATCCAATAAAAATTTGGTTTGTTACTCTGATTACATTTGTGCCACTACTGTACAAGTGTATCTTACAGACAAGTTACTGTTATAGGTCACAGGGTCTATATCTGGGTGAGACTGGTGATTACTTTTTTTCCTTTGGTAGTATGCACAGTACCTTCAAGCAGCATAAATGCCAGTCAGTAGAGGTACATCTTTCAGTTGTGCACCAGCTTCATTTATTCATGTTCGATGACATATGTAAGTGGAGATTTAAGCAACAGGGCATTGCTGTCAGTCAAGTAAGACTTGGCCATAGCTTGTAGTGTTTCAGAAAATATATGAGACCTCATGGGCCAATGACTCAGCAAAATGTAACCGATTCCTGGCACTATAGAATCTACTTGAACCATAGGGATTTGTGTGGGAGAGGAGATCTGAAAGATGGTGAGAGAAGAGGTAATCTTCCAAACACAGCAGGACTGAGATAATCTGAACCTATAGAAACTGTGGGAGCATGCCCATGACCTGCCCAAGTTCAAGACAGACACATATCCCAACACAGAGAAGAGGAGATGGGCACAAAGTCCCACTACAGACCAAGAAGCTGTAATTGATACCCGATGGGAGAGGAACATCAATTTTCTCTAATGGAGTGACACCCGTTCTGTCAATCACACTCCGGGGGAGGCCATATGCTCAGGAACAGTTGTCCAACACACAGAGGACTCCATACTTTTTGTGTGTATGTGCACTTTTTGTATTGGTAGTTTTTGTCTTTGGGATTTTATTTTGTTGCTGTTATCTTTCTCTAATTTTAAAAGAGAGAGAAAGAACATGAGTTGGGTAGTTAGGGTTACTGTTGCTGTGAAGAAGCAGCATGACCAAAATCAGGTTGCAAAGGAAAGAGTTTATTTGGCTTACATATCATAGTCCATCATTGATGGAAGTCAGACAGGAACTCAAACAGGGCAGGAACCTGGAGGCAGGAGCCGATGCAGAGGCCGTGGAGGGATGCTGCTTACTAGTCTGTTTATCATGGTTTGCTCAGCCTGCTTTCTTACAGAACCTAGGACAACCAGCCCAGGTGTGTCCCCACCTACAATGGTCTAGGCTCTCCTACATCAACCATTAATTAAAAAAAAAATGCCTTATAGGCCTGCGTACAACCCCATCTTATAGTGTCATTTTCTCTCTTGTTTTTATTCACTATTTTCTTTATTTACATTTCATGTTATCCCCCTTCCTGGTTTGTCCTCTGAAAACCCCCTGTGTCATCCCCCCTGCTTCTATGAGGGAGCTCCCCCACTTACCCACCCACTCCCACATCACCACCCTGTTATTCCCCTACAGTGGGTCATCAAACCTCCACAGGATCAACGGTCTTCCCTCCTATTGATGACCAACCAGGCCATCCTCTGCTACCTATCCTGCTGGAGCCATAGATCCCTCCATGTGTACGCTTTGGTTGGTGGTGTAGTCCCTGGGAGCTCTGGGGTTTCTGGTTGGTTCATATTGTTGTTCTTCCTATGGGGCTGCAAACCCCTTCAGCTCCTTCAGTCCCTTCTCCAACTCCTTCACTGGGGACCTGTGCTCAGTCCAATGGTTGGCTGTGAGCATCTGCCTCTGTATTTGTCAGGCTCTGGCAGAGCCTCTCAAGAGACAGCTATCAGGCTCCTGTCAGCAATTGCTTCTCGGCATCCAAAATAGTGTCTGGGTTTGGTGTCTGCATGTGGGATAGATCCCCAGGTGGGGCAGGCTCTTGATGGCCTTTCCTTCAGCCTCTGCTCCACTCTTTGTCCCTGCATTTCCTTTAGTCAGGAGCAATTCTGGGTTAATATTTTTTGAGAAGGGTGGGTGGCCCTGTCCCTCAACTGGGGACCATGCCTAACATCTGAATATGGACTCTACAGGTTCTCCCTACCCTTTGTTGGGTATTTCACATTAGAAAAAACAATAAAAATACATTGTATAAAAATATTATTAGATCTAATAAATAAAAACATTAAAGACAAATATGGGAAGTGAAGAGGGACAGTGAAGGTAAAAGAAAGAACCACAGGTTAGTGGATTGTACTCATAGTATATAGTCACTCTCCAGGAATGCCTAGAAACCCTTAATATGGTTTCTAATTGAAGATAATAGAGCATTGGTGTATCAAATTCAAAGAATGGTAAAACTTGGTGATTATCACTAATAGAAATCCTACAGTATCAATGTGCTGGAGGAGCTTGAAGTGATTTGGGTTATGAAAGACACTGACAGTGGGAATAAAAGCCATCACATGGTTTTATTATTTAGGAAGGAAGATAAGTTTTTGTGTGCTCAGGCTGAATTTGTTATGTAGTCTATGGTACTTACAAATTCGAGACCCAATTGCCTTGACTTCCTTCATTCTGGGCTATTATTATTATTACTAATATTATTTTGTATAAAAGGGAAAAAAGCCAAGTAAGCATGTGTGCCTTTGAGTAGTTAATATTCCCTTAAATATCTTTCATATGCACTTAAAGAAATATTTTATTATCTAAGAGTCATTTCAGAGACTGACATCATACTTCCTTTAGCATTTACTTTGGAGAGATTACTTGAATAATTAGTGCCCAGCTTGCAGAACAAATCTTAGTTTGCTTTAGCAGCAGTATCAGTGGTCATTCATTGATATCCATTTGAATTAAAAAAGGGCCAGATGTTTCAATTTATTTTCAACAAGTTTACAATTACACTATCAGTAGTTTGGTATTGATTTAGGAGAATAAATTGGTTTGCTTGTTTGTTTTATGCACAAAAAAGTAATTCTATAATTCTCTGGCATTTGCAAATGTGCTGCTAGAAATGCTATTACCCCATGGCAAATAAAAAAATACTGAGTTTGCTGTCAACTTTGCCCATGAAGATTTACTACCTTCAAGAATTAAAGGTCCTTGCATTGCAAATGCAGATTTTCTCTGAGCATTGTGGTATCAAACAAAATACTGAATATTTTTTAGCACATAGTAATTGATAAATATTTGCTATCATTGTTATCCCATCCCACCCAGGAAGGTAAGACTTGGATATCTATCTCAAATGACTGTTCTATACAGAGTTTGCATATATGAACCCAAAAGCAGAGCAGGGGAAGAATTACAAAGATAAGGAAAATCTACCTCAGAGTGTCCTGGCTTCTATGGTTATAAATTTCAATATAAAAGGAGATAAACTAAAGATCACAGTTTGATAAGCACTTTGTTTAGTAGGATACTTCAACTCTTTTTGGGTGTGGAATATTAGCTTTTCAAGGTTACTAGATAAAGCAGGGACAGTCATTTTTGTCAAATAAATTTATGAAGTTCTCCTACAACATCTTAGAACTTCCCATGAACCTTAAACAAGTAAAAGTAAATTAACTTTTAAATCACAGTGTGTGGGCTGGAGTGATGTCTCTGTGTGCAAGAGTGGTGGAGACATGAGTTTAATTCCCAGAACACACACACACGCACGCACGCACACACACACACACACACACACACACAAAAGTACAAAACCTTGATATGATAGTATGCACCTGTAATTCCAGTATTTCCATTGTGAGGAGTGAAGCAGATATGAAATTCCTTGGAAAATACTGGTCTTGCTAGCCTGGCATATGTAACAGTGAATAACCAGCAGACCCTATCTTAATACAGGATAAGACAAAGTTTCTGATATCTACATCCACAATATGTCGCTTGTGTGTTTGTACTTATGCGAATATGTACATATACACACATATGCATTCATAAAGATTTTTTGAAAAGCCAGGTTAGTTTGACTCCTTTTTCTTTTAAACTTCTCAATGTCCTCAAACACTAGTGTTTTGTGGTCAGCAGGTGGGTCTATCAGAGATAATTAGTTTTGCCTTCTTCAGTGAAAAGTGCTACCAGTTATTCTCTGCAAAGGCAAGAATTAGTAAGGTAGCAGCCTTATTTATAATATCCTGAAGCTGGAAAGAACCCAGATGTCCCTCAGTGGAGGAATGGAACTGGAAAATATCATCCTAAGTGAGGTAGCCCAGTCACAAAAGAATACACGTGGAATGCAATCACTGATAAGTGGATATTAATTAGCCCAGAAGCTCTGAATTCTCAAGACACAGCATATCAAATGATACCCAAGAAGAGGGAAAGAGAGGACCCTGGTTCTGAAGAGTAGATCCAGCATTGTAGGGGAATACCCGGACAGGGAAATGGCAGGGGTGTGACTGGGAAATGGGTGGAGAGAAGAGGGCTTATGAGACTGATGGGGAAGGAGGGAACCAGGAAAGGGAAAAGCATTCGGAATGTAAGCAAAGAATATAGAAAATAAAAAAAATGAAAGGTATCATGGAGCAGTCTTTGAGCAGCTATCTCAGTTATGCAGATGTCGCCAGTCAGCAGTTCAGCAGTTTGGAGAAAGACTAAGCCACTCATTGTCAAAAGGAGAGGTCCTCTACCTCCTTTGTCCTGAGATGTGGAATTAAGGGAATTGATCAAGGTAGAATAAGTGAGTGTCAGAAAACAGCAATAGGGCATATGAAATTATCAAATATAAAGATACTAGGAGTAGTGATGTACTCCACTAATCCTGGCAAGTTGGGGCAGAAGGAAGGACCACGATTTCAAGGAAACTTGAGGCCATCTTGCACCTGTCTCAATATCTCCCACCCTGCCCCCTTAAAAATGAATAAATGAAAGAAAGAAATGAAGGAAGGAAATAAGAAAAAAAATAATTAAATAAAAATTTGTTAGGTAGACTGGTATTCAGCATAGAGAAGGAAACAGGATGATGGTGGTACTTATTATATAGTTTGCAGCATCCAGTGAAAATAGGCCCCTTTTATTGAATTAAAAAGACCTCAAGAGATGCAGTCAGTAAATCTAAAACCAAGTGTGATTACATGTTTACACCTTTGTAGCCAGCCCTAGATTGTGGTCTTAGTTTTCTGAGGTTGTGTACAAAACACGTGTTTTGACCTTGGCTTATCTAGAACCACTTAAGTCTTGAGGAAGTAGCTAGGTGTGAACTGAAATGTTGGGTTATGAAATGGTGACAAGATGCTTTGAGATCCGTTTCTTTGCAGCAATGACCCAGTTTGTTTGTATTTTACTATTGCTGTAACAAATGACCATAAACTTTATTGAGTGGCCTAAGATAATTTTATTATCACTAGACTTCAAAGGTTTGTTCTACCCAATGAGATATGAGTGATTAACAATTATTGGAGGAAATAGGCTTGTCTTTGGTGATGTAGCTGCCTGGAAGCTTTGTTGTGTGTAGCTTTCTACCAGTCTAATGGGTAGACCTGAGAAAAACCTAGCATAGCATAGCATCAGAATATAGCTTGGACTAGTACAAGTGTAAGTGATATACTGTATCAATTGTAGTATCACTGGGCAAACCTTTTGTGATGCCATTTTTGAGCAACTTTTTTTTTTTCCGAGACAGGGTTTCTCTGTATAGCCCTGGCTGTCCTGGAACTCACTCTGTAGACCAGGCTGGCCTCGAACTCAGAAATCTGCCTGCTTCTGTCTCCCAAGTGCTGGAATTAAAGGCATGTAACACCCCTGTCCTGCTGAGTAATTTACTGAGTAAATCTGATGCCAGGTCTGAAAATTCTATAGTCTAGTAGGCAACTGGGTGATCCTAATGGTCATTTAAGCTTAGGGACTATTATTATTTTAGTTACTTTACTACTGCTGGGACAAAACTCCAGGACCAAGGCAATTTATAGAAAACAAATTTAATTTGAGGCTCATGATTCCAGATGGTGACTCCATGACCATCATGGGATAGAGCACGGCAGCAGGCAGGCAACCATGGTACAGGAGTGGTAGCTGAGAGCTCACATCCTCATCTTCAAGTAGAAGGCAGAGAGAGCTAATTGGGAATGGCCTAGACTTTTGAGACCTCCAAGCCAGCTCTCAGTGACACAGCTCCTCCAATCTCCTCATCCTACATAGCTCCACCAAGTAGGGATCAAGCATTCAAGTATATGAGCATATGGGGACCCTTTCATTTAAACTACCACAACAAAATCTCACCTCAAACTCACCTGTCTCCTTTCTGTGAGTACTGAGATTGCAGATATGCATTTCTTCCTCTGCCAGGAACCATCATCATCTTATATTGTCTTTCTTAAGTATCAGTTGTCATAAACATGCTGTGATTTTGAATATGGCCATCTTCAGTGTCTTTGTAGAGTGTAGAAACAGTATTGGTAATGAAACTGAAGTATAACCTTGTAAGATCATTGTACAAACAACTTAGTAATTTATAAATTTGCAAATGTACATAGATAAAACACATAGACATGAAAACCTACTTTTAATTATATATATTATTCATTTATATATAATACTTATATATGAATATATGTGAATATAACTTGAATGAATATATTTATGAATATACTTTTAATTACATATTATTCATATATATATGAATAAAATAAAACAATGTACAATATTATTAATTGCAATGATGGCTAATTGTTAAAAAAATCTGTTAATAGCCTAAACGTGTATTTAAAGAGTAAAGTCTTAAATAGTAGTTAAAATGAATGATATATACAATCTCTTTTTATATTGGCAATTACCCTTGTGTTTAGGGCCTGCTCTGGAATATGCTTTATATACCTAGTATTACTCTATTGGAGAAAACTGAATTTGGGGAGAGTATTTTTGTCTTATTGTTTATTATTTATTTTTATTTGTCTTGACGTTTGTTTGTTTTATGTTTTGAGATTGAGGACATGAAGTTATGTGGGTAGGGATGTGGGGAAGTGTTGGAGGAGAGGAAATACTATGATCAAGATAGGTCATATGTAAATTTTTAAGAATTAATTTAAAAAAGAAAAAAGACTGAAATACCTCACCAGTTTGAACATAGCAGTATCTATGTGAAGTGACAAGTACTACTATTCATTATAGTCCTAACATTATATATTGCTTTTAGGCAAATGCATATTTATAAAAATTTATATGGGAAGGTATGTCCCAACTTGTGTTATTTCTAGGGAAGCAAGGAGAAGAAGGCCAAGAGAAAAGCTGACAGAAAAAAAAAAAGAAAGAAAAGCTGACAGATAATTTTAGTTTTATTACAAACATTAAACAGGTTTTAGAGAAAAGGATCAAAAGGATTCACAAAATCTAGCTTTACCACACCTAGATGTATGATGAACACATTACTTAAAGTTCAGGAGCCCCAAGTCTCTGGATCTATAAAATAGGATAAGTATACCTTTAGTTCACTGACTTAATTTGATGATAAAATGACGTCTTTTTTGCATCATTACCACTGAGTAAACCATCCTGAAATCTTACTTATTATTTTGACAAGCAGGAAAAATATCAAACGTGTTTATTCAGTTGTAAGTCAATAAGGTCAAATGAGGAAAGATATGACTCACAGAGCAATGACATCTGGCACTTGAGAGCAGAAGCACCTCTGGTGAGGGTATCGGGTTCTGAGTATGCCTTTGGGCAGAAAGAGCAGAACTGAAAGTTGCTTTTTTTATTGTGCTGCCCTTTTAAGAGTGAAATCTGTCTGCCCTGCAGGGCATATGTGAGCAAGCTTATGTTTATTGGGGTGATGGGTAATGAGTTCACTGTGCTGTCTGGAGTCATCAAAGCTTTAGTCAGTCTTAACTTATAAAAGAATGAGGTGGAACCCCTGTCAGTCAGTTGGCTAAAGCTTAATGTCCCCGAGTCCCAGCTTCCTTAAGTCCTCTAGGACACCTTGGGATATAAGCGGACATAAGACACTGTGTGTGTGTGAGAGCATGTTGTATTAGCAGTTAGTACAGAAAGGCTTAACTTCATGAGTGCATTCAATGAAAACTTTTGAGTGATGATGTTTTAGAGATACTGAATACCTAAGAAGGAGAGAAGAAATAAAAATACAGAAAAATGAAATGCATGTCTGTTTTCCTCTCAACAGATAATTTTTTCTTTTCTTGACCTTTTCAATATTGAAAAGAAAGCAGCGTACGTAGTAAAAAGAGTAAATTTCTCCAAAGCAACATGAAACCTGTTCCCCGGAACTCAGCATAAGTAGCTTATATTTACTAATATGCCTTTTCTTGATTCAATGTATCACTTTTTTTGGCTAGGAGATTAAATCTGCACTAGTGTAGCTACATACTAATGTGATGAACTTTAAAATGTTATTTTCCTTTCTTTATCACTAATGATTACCATTTAAAGTTGTTTTGAAGGCCCCGTGACAGAAGTTTTAGTAAAATTGAAAGTATATGAACTTACTGAAAATCAAGTACAAATAAGCTACGTTTTTAATGTGGTTTCTCAGATTGATCAATTTATACAATTGAATTGTTCTACTTTCTTGTAAACACACATTCACACTTTGCAAACTTGCTCACCTGCAAAGTGAAGGGTGCTAGTATTTTTTTTATACTGTCATAGTTTTATCAAGAACAATTTCAGTGAATTTGCTTTTTAAGCTCCCTTTTTGTCCAGGCCATTGTATATCACCTTCCTGTTTCAATGCACTTGAAATCAGTTCCACAAGGATCTCAGAGGCCAAAAAATATTTTAAGCTTAAAAATGTAAGAAGTCACATTCTATTTAAAATATTTTTCAATTATATTTGTCTTTAGGCATTTTTACATCTGTGTATAATGCATTCTAGTTACTCTTACTCTGTTTCTTTCTATCCTCCTCTATAAGTTCCTTTCTAACATTTTCTTTTCTTTTGTTTTGTTATCCACAGAATTTAACCAGGGCTGAATGACTGTGGTTTGGAACTGTCCATTAGGAGCCTGGTGCACTTACCTATGGGAACATAATTCATGACAATGACTGCCCCAGCTCCTGCTGGTAACCAATAGTTAATCAGGGAGGGGTACCCATGAGCCCCTCCCTAGTTCCTGCTGTACAGATGACAGTCTCAGTCTTCCACAGGCCCAGTGGAGACAACCAGAGCTTCTGGGATATAATGATTCCAATGGCTATGTTATGCTCAGAATATAGACAGCATCTCACAGCCCTTCTCCCTATCTTTTGTTTTATGACATTTTTTCCCTACTTCCTTTTCATGATATTCCCGGAGGCTTAGAAGAAGGTGGTAAAACTATTCTGTTTAGGGCTCAGTGTTCAACTGTCCCTTATTCTCAGTGCCTTGAGCAGCCGTAAGTCTCTGTATTCATCATCATTCACTGCAGAGAGGCTTCTCTGACCAAGGTTGAAACTGGCATTTGTTGATAGATACAAACCTAAATGTTAGAGAGCAGTTTGGTGCCATGAAAATTTCCCCCAACAACAGGAGGAAGCTCCCTGCTTTCGCGGAGTTTGTGTTATCAGTCCCGAATACCCTATGGAGGAAGTCTCGAATCCATGTGGAGAGCATTTGGTTTTTCCCATAAGTGATGTCACATTTGTACAAGTTGTACACCGTCTCTTTGCAAGTTTATATTTTTCTTTTTACTTGTGTGTGTGTGTGTGTGTGCAAACAGTTCAAGTGCCCATAGAGGTCCCCTGGAGCTAAGGGTTACAGGAAATTGTGAACAACCTGATATGACTGCCAGGAACAGAACTCTAGTCCTCTGCAAGTGCAGTGCCTGCTCTTAACCCCTGAGCCATCTGTTTAGCCCATTAGTTGGCAAATTGTGCCTAGCAGGCTAGTATGGAGTTCATAGCATTCCCATATGGTTAAGACCATTGATGTCCTTTCTCCTCCAGCAGCTTGCAGAGTACCTTCTGGGACAATGAATGCTAACTAGCTTGGTAAAAATTTCCAGCACAGTTCTTAATTGATTTCTTTATATTCTGAGAGGAAGGTGTATGATATCGTTTGAAGTTTAAAATTATAAATTTCATTGCTATTTATCAAACATTGTTACCTTAATTTAGAAACAGTTTAATATTGTTTAAAATTCAACAATAACAACATATGAAATTACTTTATTAAAAAATGTCACCAATTTAGATATGATGAGGTATTTTCTTCTTATTGTTTTTGTTGTTCTTTAAATGGGGTACAGAGCTAAACAAAGAATTTTCACCTGGAGAATTTCGAATGGCTGAGAAGCACCTAAAGAAATGTTCAACATCCTTAGTCATCAGGGAAATACAAATCAAAACAACCCTAAGATTTCACTTCACACCACTCAGAATGACTAAAATCAAAAACTCAGGTGACAGCAAATGCTGGCCAGGATGTGGAGAAAGAGGAACACACCTACATTGCTGGTGGGGCTGTAAGATGGTACAACCACTTTGGAAATCAGTCTGGAGGTTCCTCAGAAAACTGGGCATGACACTTCCAGAGGACTCTGCTATACCACTCCTGGGCATATACCCAGAGGATTCCCTGGCATGCAATAAGGACACATGCTACACTATGTTCACAGCAGCCC
The DNA here is from genome assembly GCF_947179515.1 of Apodemus sylvaticus. Lineage (NCBI taxonomy): Eukaryota > Metazoa > Chordata > Mammalia > Rodentia > Muridae > Apodemus > Apodemus sylvaticus. The sequence continues at coordinate 121,641,481 of NC_067495.1, forward strand.
TAGTTATAATAGCCAGAAGCTGGAAAGAACCCAGATGTCCCTCAACAGAGGACTGGATACAGAAAATGTGGTACATTTACACAATGGAGTACTACTCAGCAATTAAAAACAATGAATTCATGAAATTTTTAGGCAAATGGATGGAACTGGAAAATATCATCCTGAGTGAGTTAACCCAATCACAAAAGAACACACATGGTATGCATTCACTGATAAGTGGACATTAGACCAGAAGCATGGAATATCCAAGACACATTTCACATATCATATGATGCCCAAGAAGGAGGAAGAACAAAGTATGGATACTTGGATCCTCTGTAGAAAAGGGAATAAAATACCCACAGAAGGAGTTACAGAGATAAAGTGTGGAGCAGAGTCTGAGGGAAAGACCATCCAGAGACTGCCCCACCCAGGGATCCATTCCATATACAGTTACAAAACCCAGACACTATTGTGGATGCCCACAAGTGCTGGCTGACAGGAGCAGGATATAGCTGTCACCTGAGAGGCTCTGCTAGTGCATGACAAATGCTGAGCCATTGAACTGAGCACAGGGTCCCCAATGGGGGGTAGAGAAAGGACCCAAGGGGCTGAAGGGGTTTGCAGCACCACAGGAGGAACGACAATATGAGCCACCCAGTACTCCCAGAGCTCCTAGGGACAAAGACATCAACCAGATAGTACACATGGAGGGACCCATGGCTCCAGATGCATAGGCAGCAGAGGATGGCCTTGTTAGATACCAAAGGGAGGAGAGGCTCTTGGTCCTGGAATACTTGATACGGTAGTGTAGAGGAATACCAGGACAGGGAAGCAGAGGAGGGTTGATTGGGGAAGGGAGATGGCTTATGGGATTTTCAGGGGAGAGGGGAACCAGGAAAGGGGACAACATTTGAAATGTAAATAAAGAATATATTTAATAAAAAAAGATCTGGGATTAAAGGCATGAACCATCATTACCCAGTAAAAAATTAAAGTTTGTAATTTAAATGGGTCTAAATATATCACTGAAACGGAGAATAGATAAAAAGTGTTAGAAGAAAGAAAAGAAAAGGAAAGAAAGAAAAGAAACATGTATATCTATTAAAATTTACTTTTATCTTGGTTGAAGCCATGACTTGAATTTGCCTTTGTATTTGGGTCTGAGTTTTAAGCAAGATTACAGATATCTTTGTTTTATGTTCTTTCTTTCCTTTTTCTGACTTCTGTTTTATTTTTGCTGCATGTAACTAGAATCCTGTTAGTTGCTAGGACTAAAAAGATGACATAATACCAAGTTTTAGTGTGAAAAAATTAAGATTACTTGGTGAAATAGAACTAAAAAAGCAAAATCAACAAAACAAAACAAATAACAAAAAAGCTAATTACAGATCCAAACAGATGACTCAAGGTAAAATGTCTTCTGTGCATATACGAATACCTAAGTTTGGATTCCTAGCCCCCATGTAAAATCTGGGTATGCAACTCATCTGTAACCTCAGTACTCATGGGAGTACAAAGACAGAATGGTCTTTTGGGCTCACTGGCCAGATAGTCTAAGTCTAATCACTTCAGTGAGCTCTAGGTTCAGCAAGAGACCTTGGCTCAAAAATTAAGTTGGGCAGTAATTGTACAAGACACCTGATGCTAATTTCTGGTTCACATAGGCATCCCACACACACATGAGCAAATACCAAGTGTGTGTGTGTGTGTGTGTGTGTGTGTGTGTGTATGTCACATGCACATATACGAAAATAAAATAAAACTATAAAATAATTACATTTTGATTGCATAATGGTCATGAAAGATTTCCTAGAGGAGATAGCAGTTGAGACAGGTAGGACAAACAATAGCTGAGAAGGATATTAAACTCAGCTTATTTGTGGTATTAATGGTTTGAGGTGTGAGACCTCCCTTCATATAAAAAAAAATCAAGATACAGGATTCCAGGGTTTTATTCCTCCATAAAAGAGTTAGTTAAAATGATCAGAACTGGTCTTTGTACAAGTCTGGAACCATGTAAAAGAAACCTCAACAATTGGGGATTGAGGATGGATAAAGAGGAAAAATTGGCTGTAGTATAGTAAATAATCTCTCTGATGTTTGTTCTCCTCTTCACCAACACCAAATGTTCAGGCAGCATCTATGATCCTGGCATATGCTGTCAGGTGATAGAGGGAGCGTTTTGGACCTTAGTTTCAAAGAATCATGGTTATTTGTTATGTATGTCTGCTAGGTCCCTGGAAGACTATTCAAAATATTGTCTGTACTTTTCCTGTGCAACTCAGAGCATTCACAAGATTGAGGGAGTGTCCTACAGGAGACAGGCTTTAAAGCATGTAGTGGAAAGAGCCATACACATACCCTGTACTGTACACACACACACACACACACACACACACACAAGGTCTGAGCTAAGCTACTCTTGTCTCTAATGTTCCATGAAGCAGGAAGTAAAAATGATTACTGATATGGCTGTGACTGTCTGAATGAGAATGGCTCCTATAGGCAAAGATTAGGAGGTATAGTCTTGTTGGAGGAGATCTATCCTTGGAAGTAGCTTGAGGATTCAAAAGACTCACGCTATCCCAAAGTTCCCAGTCTGCCTCGTGGTGGTGTGTCAAGATGTGAGCTCTCAGCTGTGCCTGCTGCCATGGCTTTGTTCTCTCATAATGGACTCTAGCCATTTGAAGCAGTAAGCCCAATTTAAATTCTTTATTTTATATGTTGCCTTGGTTAGCACTAGAAAAGTTATTCAAACAGTGGGCAATCATCAAAGGAGGGTTCCCAAACAGGCACGATTTTCAGAGTAGGCGAATCTTCTTGTTTTTGTTTGCTTTGTTTTTCAAGACAGGGTTTCTCTGTGTACCCCTGTGTATTTTGGAATTCACTCTGTAGACCAGCTTGGCTTTGAAATCACAGAGGTCTGCCTACATCTGCCTTCCAAGTGCTAGGATTAAAGATGTGTGTCATCACTGCCTGGCTTAGGGTGTGGGAGTCTTAAAAATTCCTTTGGGGGTCTACATGTTTATGAGAATTTTGTGAACACACACAGTTGCTAATGAAACATATTTTAGAGACCATATCAAAGAAAAACTGGAGCAAATTTGTTTAGAAAAGTAACTGAAATAAGAACCCCACTTCATCAGAAGCAACAACAAAACAAAACAAAAGGAGTTTTTGTATGTGGACTGAAGTTGGTCATGAGCCTTCTTTCATTTACATGTAGATACCCAGTTATTGTAGAACTGATTATTCCTTTTGCATTGAATTCTCTTGGTACAATTCACTAGAGATGAGTGAGTTCATTTTGGGACCTTGAATTCTATCTTACTGATGTATATGTATGTCCTTATGCCAGTATTAGTTTGAAAATTCTAGTGTTGTAATAGTTAAAAAAACAATAAATGTGAATTATCCAACTGTGTTAAATGGCATACCTTATAATCTATCCTCCCAGTTTTCATTTATTTTTTGGCAAACAAAAGGGTAGTAAGATATTGATAGGGATTTTCATGAATCTGTAGATCATTTTAGAGAATATTACTGGCTTAAAAATATAAAGTCATCCAATGTATGAATATTGGAGCTCTTTCTATTTTTGTGATTTTCTTTAACAATTTTCATTACTATTTTGGAGTATTAATTTTTATATTGTCTTGTATATAGAGAGTGCACCACCTATTAATGTGTATGTGTGAAAGCCAGAGATAGAGTTGGTTTCAATCTAGATTGCTCTGCACTGAAAAGTTCTTCTCAGGCATTTATTTATTGGTGCATCCTTAATGGCTTGGGTCCTTGAACCCTGAGTATGGGTAATGAAGGGAATAAGAAATTGATACACTGTAAAGAAATGACAGAAACAGAAAGCTGGTAACAGGTGTTCTGGGCTATCAGATGGAGAAGCCACAGCATCCTAGATGCTCAGTGCATTTATTACATACAATTGAATGGAGAGGTTGGGTGATTATGTACAACTAAGCAGGGAGGCATGTTTAGCTAATCTAAGTAGGATAAATCTCTGCAAGGGAGCACTCTTCAGGCTGTAATGTGTGTGTGTGTGTGTGTGTGAACTTTGTTTGACATTTTCTGTATATACTGCTTGCACTCCCAAGGGACTGAGGTCTTGGTTCTTGATATGACCAAACTCATGTGAAACAATGCATATTCACTTAGGACTTTATTCATTCCCTACAGTTTGTCTATCCAATTTGTCTATCTATCTGCCTCTCTCTCTCTCTCTCTCTCTCTCTCTCTCTCTCTCTCTCTCTCTCTGCCTATCTATCCATCTATCCATCTATCCATCCATCATCTCTATTTATCCATCTATCTATCTATCTATCTATCTATCCATCCATCTATCTATCTATCTATCTATCTATCTATCTATCTATCTATCCATCCCTCTCTATCTATCTATCTATCTATCTATCTATCTATCTATCTATCATCTACCAATATCTATGTGTATGTACACACATGCTCACAGGCACACCTATGCCATGGCATGTGTGAAGAGGTCACAAGACAATTTGCAGCATTTTTGTCCCTCCTTTTACCATGCGGGTCCTGGAGATCAAACTCAGGCCATCAGGCTTGGCAGCATGTTGCTGTGTATATTGAGCCATCTTGCTGGCTCCTTTCAAGATTCCTGAGACAGGGTCTCTCATTGATCCTGGAACTCAGTGATATGGCTTACTAGCTCTGGGGTCATAGGCATGTGTGCTATCATGCATGGATTTAACATGAATATTGAAGATTTCAGCACAGGTTTTCTGTGTTTTATAGTTTTTACTTTTAAAACACTTTAATGTACTTTAAAAAAAACTATAATATATGAAGACAGTCTTTTCTAATCATGTCAATTTGGGGTTCTGAATGCCTCCTGTAATGGGATGCTCATGTTTTCCCCAATATTTGGGAAAGTTTTAATTATTTCTTTGAGTAATTTTCCTTTCTAAAATGACTTTATATATTTAGTGTGTGTGTGTGTGTGTGCGCACGTGTGCGTGCGTGCATACATATGTGCATTTGTGCATGTATGTGCCATAGCATTCCTGAAGAGGTAACGGACAACTTTCAGGACCCAGTTTTCTCCTCCTGTGTGGTCCAGGTGACCAAACTTACCTCTTCAGGCTTGGCAGCATGTACTTTACCCACTGAGCTATCATGCCAACTTATAGTTGAGTAATTTTTCTATCTTCTAAAACTTGTACATTGCTTATTCCATTTATACCAAAGGATTGTAAATTTGCTGTCATAGTTGTGTCTAAGATTTATTCAAATATGTGGTCATGTCTGAGTTTTTCTTTTCTTTTTACTTAGATTGCTGCCTCAATCTAATAGACCGTCACTTTTTTTATCCCCCTTGTAGTTTTTCCCACTTGGTATATTTTGTTGGTGATATTTCCACTGAGATTTTTGTTCTTTGGGTTTTTACTTCTAAGATTTATACTGTTTTTGGAATCTGTATGTCCTTGCTGAATATCTTACCGAAGTTGCTTTTTAAAAATCTATGTCTTAATCTATCTTTCTTATTTTATCCATGTTTATTTAAATCTTTTTTTAAAAAAAATTAAAAAAAATATTAGTTTACATAGAATTAGGTTTCATTCTAGCATTTCTCAAACAAAACTTGTTTTAGTTGTTTCTCTTCCTCTTCATCTCTCTCTTCCTGCTTCTTCTCTTATGCCTTCTGTAAGTGGCTATTCCTGGTTGTCAACTTGACTATATCTGGAATGAACTACAATCTAGAATTGGAAGGCTCACCTATGATCCTAATCTGGAGGCTCAGAGATATAAGTTTCTGACCTGGATCTTGGCATGGAGATCTTGAAGCATAGTGGCTATAAATTTCAGAAGATTAAGACAAGGAGATCGCCCGAGTTAAAGATCATCTGGGATTAAAAGCATGGAGGCATACACCTTTAATCTGGGCCACACCCTCTGCTGGAGACCCACACGCCTTTAATCTGGGCCACACCCTCTGTTGGAGACCTACAGCCTTTAATCTGGGCTACACCCTCTGCTGGAGCTATATAAGGACATTGGAAGAAGGAAGATTTACTCACTCTTCCTTGCCTGATTGCCTCGTGGGACTGAGCAACTGCTAGATCCTTGGACTTCCATCCACAGCTGCTGCTGACCAGGTGGCAGCATTGAATCGCCAGAAACAAGGTGATCATAGTTATTATAATGGACAGCGTCGACAAAACAATGTTTATAATGACATACCCCGTAATGGGCTGAGAGGTGGAACTTATAATGGTATGACTCATTTGGACCTTTGGTGCTGGCTAATCAATCATGGTGTTTCCAAGGATGAAATACATAGGAAACCTACTGCATATCTGTTTGATCTGTATAAGCAGAAACATCCTCATACAAATGATAGGAAGGCTGCATTGGATCATGGCAAAAGGCAATTTCGGCCAGTGAATCAATTTCCAGACTTGAGCCAGTTTACAGATCCAGAACCCCTTGAATGAAGGGGTGGCCGGGTTCCCCCGAGGAAGGATCTTGATAAGACACCTAAAAGTTTTGCTGTTAGTCTTTCAACAATTCTTCCGCAGAGACACCTATGGCCTTTTACAAGGGTAACTGTACAGTGGGGGAAAGGAAATAATTAGACTTTCTGGGGACTATTGGATACTGGTTCTGAATTGACACTGATTCCAGGAGATCCCAAGAAACATTGTGGCCCTCCAGTTAGAGTAGGGGCTTATGGAGGACAGGTGATTAATGGAGTTTTGACTGATGTGTGACTCACAGTAGGTCCAGTGGGTCCCCGAACACATCCTGTGGTCATTTCCCCAGTTCCAGAATGTATAATTGGGATAGATATACTCAGAAATTGGCAGAATTCTCACATTGGTTCTCTGACCTGTGGAGTGAGGGCTATTATGGTTGGAAAGGCAAAATGGAAGCCTTTAGAGTTGCCTCTGCCAAAGAAAATAGTGAATGAAAAACAGTATCGTATTCCTGGAGGAATTGCAGAAATTACTGCCACGATCAAGGATTTGAAAGATGCAGGGGCGGTGGTTCCCACCACATCTCCCTTTAACTCTCCCATCTGGCCAGTGCAGAAGACAGATGGATCATGGAAGATGACAGTTGACTATTGAAAATTAAATCAGGTAGCAACTCCAATTTCAGCTGCTGTACCAGAAGTAGTTTTGTTACTTGAGCAAATTAACACATCTCCTGGAACCTGGTATGCAGCTATTGATCTGGAAAATGCCTTCTTCTCAGTACCTGTCCATAAGGACCACCAGAAGCAATTTGCTTTCAGTTGGGCAAGGTCAGCAGTATACCTTTACAGTTTTGCCTCAAGAATATATTAACTCTCCTGCCCTGTGTCATAACTTAGTTAGAAGGGACCTTGATCGTTTGTCTCTTCCACAAAATATCACATTGGTGCACTATATTGATGATATTATGCTGATTGGACCAAGTGAGCAGGAAGTAGCACTTTGGGTTCATTGGTAACACATATGCGTATCAGAGGATGGGAAATAAATCCAACCAAGATTCAAGGACCATCTACTTCAGTGAAATTCTTAGGAGTACAGTGGCGTGGGGCATGCAGAGATATTCCTTCTAAGGTGAAAGATAAGTTATTGCACCTGGCCCCTCCCACCACCAAGAAAGAAGCACAATGTTTAGTGGGTCTATTTGGATTCTGAAGACAGCACATTCCTCACTTAGGTGTGTTACTCAGGCCTATTTACCGAGTGACTTGGAAAGCTGCTAGCTTTGTGTGGGGCCCAGAACAGGAGAAGGCTCTTCAGCAGGTCCAGGCTGCTGTGAAGGCCGCACTACCACTTGGACCATATGATCCAGCAGACCCAATGGTACTTGAGGTGTCAGTGGCAGATAGAGATGCTGTTTGGGGCCTCTGGCAGGCCCCTGTAGGTGAATCACAGAAGAGACCTTTGGGATTTTGGAGCAAAGCTCTACTGTCATCTGCAGACAACTACTCTCCCTTTGAAAAACAGCTCTTGGCCTGCTATTGGGCCTTAGTGGAAACTGAACGTTTGACAATAGGACACCAAGTTACTATGTGACCTGAACTGCCCATCATGAGCTGTGTGTTATCCGACCCTCCAAGTCATAAAGTAGGGCATGCACAACAGCAGTCTATTATCAAATGTAAGTGGTAAATACGTGTTCGGGCCAGAGCATGTCCTGAAGGCACAAACAAGTTACATGAAGAAATTGCTCAGATGCCTGTGGTTTCTACTCCTGTTACAATGCCATCTGCTGCCAAGCATGCGCCTACAGCCTCATGGGGTGTTCCCTATGACCAGTTGACTGAAGAAGAGAAGACTAGGACCTGGTTTACTGATGGCTCTGCACATTATTCAGGCACCTCCCAGAAGTGGACAGCTGCAGCATTACAACCCCTTTCTGGGACAACCCTGAAAGATACAGGTGAAGGAAAACCTTTACAGTGGGCAGAACTTCGGGCAGTAAATATGGTATTACAGTTTGTTTGGAAGAAGAAATGGCCAGATGTATGATTGTTCACTGACTCATGGGCTGTAGCCAATGGATTGGCTGGATGGTCAGGGATGTGGAAAGATCACAATTGGAAAAAAAAAACAGGGATAACTTGATGTAAAATAAACTATGAAGGTAAAATGAATTAAGGTTTACTGGGCCACTAAGGAAGTAGTTGTGCCAGAATTTGTTTCAATGTACATACCATCCTAAACACTCAGAGGCTACTCTACAGTAGTAGGCTAGTGAATATGTTGATACCAATCTTGGCCTCATCCATGTGATAGTGGTTTGGCAAGTGTACAAAATTCAGTGTTAGAGGACCATGGAGGCATCTACCCATACTTCAAAAGAAATCATGGGAGGCCAGGCAATATGTGTAAAGGTAAGGTCCCTATAGGAGACGATGAAGAAGTTAGGTGTGAAACTGTGAGAGTGAAACTATAACTGAAATGTATTTTCTCAAGACATATATCCACCCAGCAGTCAGCGCAGAGGAGGCAGCCTGCACAGGTGAGACCAGCCCTGCAGATCGGAGGATTCTGTCCAGAGGCCTCTGGCAGGATCCTTCCAATTTCTGCCTCTGGATTGGGAACATCCCCTGCCACAGCGCACCATCTCCAAGTGGCTCAGGAAGCCAGCTATACACCCAGCTGCATGGAGGAGACAGCCAGTACAGCCTGCATCCAGAGTTGATCGGGGCCACAGAGCTACATACCCAAATACAACTACAAGAGAGTGGGCCTTGGCTGCCATCTTTACTCCTGTGACTGTGTAACAAACAGATTGGTAGGTAGGGATCACCAGAGTAGAGGATCACTTGGGACACACCCCACCAGGACTCCACCTGTACCCAGGAACATGGCAGTACCACACAGCAATTTGTGCCAGCAGAAAGCAGGTCACCCAGGGTTGCTGAGATAGGCCTGCAGGCACATAGGAGGGGCAAGCACCAGCCAGTGACAGCAGGACCAACTAACACCAGAGATAACCAGATGGCAAAAGGCAAATGTAGAAAAATTGTTAACAGAAATCAAGGCAATATGGCACCATCCAAACCCAATTCTCCCACAACAGCAAGTCTTGGATACCCCCAACACACCAGGAAAGCAAGATTTGGATTTAAAATCACAGGTTATGATGCTGATGGAGGGCTTCATGGAGGGCTTCAAGAAGGACATAAATAATTCCCTTAAAGAAATGCAGGAGAACACAAGTAAACAGGGAGAAGCCCTTGAAGAACTAAGGGAAAACAACAAAACGGGTGAAGGAATTAAACAAAGCCATCTAGGATCAAAAGAAGGAGGTAGAAACAATAATGAAATCACAAAGGGAGACAACTCAGGACATAGAAAACCTAGGAAAGAACTCAGGGGTCATAGATGCAAGCATCACCAACAGAATCTCAGATGAAGAAGATACCATAGAAAGCATTGATACGACAGTCAAAGTAAATGAAAAATGAAAAAAGCTCCTGACCCAAAACATCCAGGACAAAATGAGAAGACCAAACCTAAGGATTATAGGTATAGAAGAGACTGAAGATTTCCAATTTAAAAGGCCTGTAAATGTCTTCAACAAAATCATAGAAGAAAACTTCCCTAACCTAAAGAAAGAGATGCCCATGAACATACAAGAAGCCTTCAGAACTCCAAATAGATTGGACCAGAAAAGAAATTCCTCCCATCACATAATAATTAAAACACTAAATGTGCTAAATAAAGAAAGAATATTAAAAGCAGTAAGGAAAAAGGGTCACGTAACATATAAAGGTAGACCTATCAGAATTACACCAGACTTCTTACCAGAGACCATGAAAGCCAGAAGATCCTGGGCAGATCTCATGCAGACCCTAAGGGAACACAAATGCCAGCCCAGATTGCTATATTCAGCAAATATCTCAATTACCATAGATGGAGAAACCAAGGTATTTCAAGACAAAGCCAAATTTACACAATATCTTCCCACAAATCCAGCCTTTCAAAGGATAATGAATGGAAAACACCAACAAAAAGAGGGAAACTACACACTGGAAAAAGCAAGAAATTAATCTTCTTGCAACAAACTCAAAAGAAGATAACCACACAAACATAAATATTACATCAAAAATAGCAAGAAGCAACAACCACTATTCCTTAATATCATTTAACATCAATGGACTCAATTCCCCAATAAAGAGACATAGACTAACAGTCCGGATTCATAAGACCCAACATTGCTGCTTACAGGAAATCAATCTCAGTGTCAAAGACAAACACTACTTCAGAGTAAAAGGCAGGAAAACAATTTTCCAAGCAAGTGGTCCCATGAAAGAAGCTGGAGTAGCTATTCTAATATCAGATAAAATAGTCTTTCAACCAAATTCATCAAAAAAGACACAGAAGGATACTTTATAATCATCAAAGGAAAAATCTACCAGGAAGAACTCTCAATGTTGAACATCTATGCCCCAAATACAAGGGCACCCTCATTCCTAAAGGAAACTTTACTAAAGCTTAAAGCACACATCACACCTCACACAATAATTGTGGGTGACTTCAACAACCCCACTCTCCTCAATGGACAGATCAGGGAAACACAAACTAAACAGAGACACAGTGAAACTAACAGAAGTTTTGGACCAAATGGATTTAATAGGTATCTATAGAACATTCCATCCTAAATCAAAAGAATATACCTTCTTCTCAGCACCTCATAGTACCTTCTCCAAAATTAACCATATAATTGGGCACAATATATACCTCAACAGATATAAGAAGACTGAACTAATTCCATGCCTCCTATCAGATCACTATGGAGTAAGGGTGGTCTTCAATAGCAACAAAAACAACAGAAAGCTCACATACACATGGAACATGAGCAATCCTCTACTCAATGATAGCTTGGTCAGGGAAGAAATAAAGAAATCAAAACCTTTTTAAAATTTAATGAAAATGAAGACACAACATACCCAAATACTTGGGACACAATGAAACCAGTGCTGAGAGGAAAATTCATAGCTCTGAGTGCCTCCAAAAAAGAAGGTGGAGAAAGCATACCCTAGCAGCTTAACAGCATACCTGAAAGCTTTAGAACAAAAAGAAACAAATACACCCAAGAGGAGCAGAAGGTAGGAAATCATCAAACTCAGGGCTGAAATCAGCCAAGTTGAAACAAAAAGAACTATACAAAGAATCAACAAAACCAGAGCTGGTTCTTTTAGAAAATCAGCAAGATAGATAAACCCTTAGCCAGACTAACCAGAGGGCATAGAGAAAGTATCCAAATGAACAAAATCAGAAATGAAAAGGGAGAAATAACAACAGATACTGAGGAAATTAAAAAAAATTATCATACCCTACTACAAAAGCCTATACTCAACACAACTGGAAAATCTGGATGAAATAGATAATTTTCTAGACAGACACCAAATACCAAAGTTTAATCAGGATCAGATAGACCATCTAAATGGTCCCATAACCCCTAAAGAAATAGAAGTGGTCATTGGAAGTCTCCCAACCAAAAAAAGCACAAGGTTTTAGTGTGGAATTCTATCAAACCTTCAAAGGAAACCTAATACCAATACTCTTCAAACTATTGCACAAAATAAAAACAGAAGGAACATTACCCAATTTGTTCTATGAAGCCACAATTTTGCTGATACCAAAACCACACAAATATCCAACAAAAAAGAGAACCTTAGTCCAATTTCCCTTATGAATATTGATGCAAAAATACTCAATAAAATTCTTGCCAACAAAATCCAAGAACATCAAAAAGATCATTCACCACGATCAAGTAGGCTTCATTCCAGGGATGCAGGGATGGTTCAATACACAGAAATCCATCAATGTAATCCACTACATAAACTCAAAGAAAAAAACCACATGGTGTTGAAAAAGCATTTGACAAAATCCAGCATCCTTTCATGTTAAAGGTTTTGGAAAGAACAGGAATTCAAGGCCCATACCTAAACATAGTAAAAGCAATATACAGCAAACCAGTAGCCAACATCAAACTAAACTTGAAGCAATCCCACTAAAATCAGGGACTAGACAAGGCTGCCCTCTCTCTCCATATCTTTTAAATATAGTACATGAAGTTCTAGCTAGAGCAATTAGAGAACATAAGGAGGTCAAGGGGATACAAATAGGAAAGGAAGAAGTCAAACAATCACTATTTGCAGATGATATGATCGTATACTTAAGTGACCCAAAAACCTCCACCAGAGAACACCTACAGCTGATAAACAACTTCAGCAAAGTGGCTGGATATAAAATTAACTCAAGCAAATCAGTAGCCTTCCTACACTCAAAGGATAAGCAGGCTGAGAAAGAAATTAGGGAAATGATACCCTTCAAAATAGCCACAAACAATATAAAGTATCTTTATGTGATTCTAACTAAACAAGTGAAAGATCTGTATGACAGGAACTTTAAGTCTTTAAAGAAAGAAATCCAAGAAGACCTCAGAAGATGGGAAAATCTTCCATGCTCTTAGATTGGCAGGATTAATATAGTAAAAATGGCCACCCTGCCAAAAGCAATATACAGATTCAACGCAATCCCCTTCAAAATCCCAACTCAGTTCTTCACAGAGTTAGAAAAAGCAATTCTCAAATTCATCTGGAATAACAAAAAACCCAGGAGAGCTAAAACTATTCGCAACAGTAAAAGAATTTCTGGGGGAATCAGTATCCCTGACCTCAAGCAGTACTACAGAGCAATTGTGTTAAAAACTGCATGGTATTGGTACAGTGACAGGCAAGTAGATCAATGGAATAGAAATGAAGACCCGGAAATGAACCCACACACCTATGGTCACTTGATCTTTGACAAAGGAGCAGAAAACATCCAGTGGAAAAAAGATAGCCTTTTCAACAAATTGTGCTGGTTCAACTGGAGGTCAGCATGCAGAAGAATGCTAATTGATCCATCCTTGTCTCCTTGTACTAAGCTCAACTCCAAATGGATCAAGGACCTCCACATAAAACCAGACACACTGAAACTAATAGAAAAGAAGCTGGGGAAGACCCTGAGGACATGGGCACAGGGGGAAAGTTCCTGAATAGAACACCAATAGCTTATGCTCTAAGATCAAGAATTGACAAATGGGACTTCATAAAATTACAAAGTTTCTGTAAGATAAAGGACATTGTCAAAAGGACAAAATGGCAACCAACTGATTGGGAAACCAACCCTAAATCCAACAGAGGGTTAATATCCAAAATATACAAAGAACTCAAGAAGTCAGACCCCAGGGAACCACATAACCCCACTAAAAATGGGGTTAATGGGGAGTCTCACTCATTTGAGACTCCCCAAGTCCTTTGAAACATACAGTATTTTAAAAGACTTTATCTAGAGCAGGGTTTCTTAAACTTTTTTCTGCTATCAACTCAGTTTCCCCCAAGAATTCTTTCACAACCTGTGTAGATGGATATGTAAAATATGTATACAAAAATCAAATATCTACTGATAATAAATCATGAAGTGTATTTTAAAACACTTCTTTGGTAGACATATACATTGATCACTTATTAAAGATGAAAGCAAATTTACATGGTAATGAGATGGATGTACTTGATTATTTTTACATGAGGAATTACATCTTGACTGAATAGTTGATACTGCAGAATATAGAGCATCTTCAACACTTTCAGAGTTAATTACTATTTTTATTTTATAACCATCAATGCTGAGGCTACCACTTCACATAAATACATAGTATAAAATGTGAGAAATATATTTAGGGCTATTTCAAAAGTTATTGGAAAGTCTATTCTAATCCGAAGCCAAAATTTAAAGGAGCGACTTTTAAAATGAAACTCAGAAATTCAAACATTTTTAAAAAGCAAACATTCTAGCACAGTATAATTCAGTGATACATTAATTTGATTGATATATGTTAAGGAAAGATGTTAAGAAAATATTAAAATTCTTAGTTTTCAGCAATTAAGCCATTATGGTTTTATATGAAAAGAAAAATTTCATATTTATTTAAAAAAGAACAACACTAAAATTCATAGCATAGAGGAATCTCAAACCTGAGTCTGTATGCATGCATGCTAAAAGAGGTCATGATTTTGAAAGAGATAGGAAGCTAAGAGTTTAAAAAACTCAGAAAAAAGTGTCTGTCCTGAAATTGACTTACTTCATTCCCGAACTGTAATCATCCCTGTAATTTTTTTTTGACATAAAATCTTGCTCTATAGCTCGTTACCCTAGAACCCTTTACAACCTTTCTTCTTAAACTTCCAGAATGCTGGGATTGATGATACCAGTCAACTAAGGTATCTTAAAAGAATACTAAGTATCAACTATCCTTACTGCATTTCTGATGAAACCCAGAACCTTCTGCTACCTAATCCAGGGCAAGCTCTCTACCACTGGACTCTTGACAGTAAAACCTAAACTATAATAAAATAACTTGAGAATCATAGCTGAACTATGAGCAGGCCTTATGCATTCATATTCAACTCTAATGCGTAGCTATGAATTCTTTGCATCATCTTGGCTATTTTCTTTCCCAAGCTCATGTTAACCAAGCAGGTGGGCTGGTGGCTCATTGCTGTCCCTACAGTGGCCACCTGTAGGTGGCGCTGTGCCAAGGGGCGCGCTCTCTGTGACGTTTAAGCTGGTGACGTAAGGTTCTTAAGTTGACCGTTTATCTGTCACAGTTGCCACTTTGTCGCCGCCATTAAGGTCTTTGGCCGCCGGTGGTCCTCAATGTCTTCCGGAGGAGGCTGAGGTGGTGAGAGGATCGGCTTTGCCGCTTTGTGAGATTGGGCAAGAACTATTTTAGGACTGAGCCAGTGGGAAGAGGGGAACAGGACTGGTGGCACAGCCTGTATCTGTGACCATTAAGAGACTGTGGCAGAATTCTGTCTGGCGCGCTAGCGGGACTAGGCCCCATTGACCATGGCGATGGACTTGGGTGACCCCTCTTGTGGCTTTCGCCACAGTGAAGTAGTTAGATTCATTAACAATGAAATCCTAATGAATGGAGGTGGGCCAGAATTCTACATGGCTTTCCGCATGCGACCCTGGAATGAGATAGAAGACCAACTTCGCACCATTTTGACAGATCCTCAGGTGCCACGTCCTCTCAAACGGGCCTGTACCTGGAGTGCCCTGGCACTGGGTGTGCGAATAGCTGCAAGGCAGCGTGAGCAGCAGGCTTATATGGTTGGGTTGCCACAGGATGCAATGGGGCAGCGCCCCTCGGCTCCTAGGGCCTCCGTATCAGAGTTGTGGCAGCTCCGTCAACAGCGGGAGGAGGCGGTCACCCAGTTGATTTCTACTCAAGCCGCCCTACAGCAGGCGATGAGGGAGTGTGATCTGTTGCGCAGGAGGCTGCACCATGTTGAAAGATCTGTCCAGATGGCTCCTCTGGTTCACGATATAATGCCTGGTATTCAACCACAACCGTTTGGGGCTTCAGTGGTACCCTTGAGTCCAGATCATGCGAGGGTTGTGGGTGCAGTGGGTGCATATGACAGACCGTATTTGGAGGCACAAATGTCGGCTGCAACAAATGTCTTTTACATGCCAGGAAGCGCAAGTCCCTGGCCCCTGGCTATGCAACCAACTGTGCCAGTTCCAGTGCCGTATCAGCTCCCACCACACCCACCATTTCTGATGGGATCTCCATTCTTGATGCCCTTCTCACCTTCAGTAGTCATGGAAACAGAAGCAGGTGTTGTAGTTCCAGTTCAGATGCCACCTGTTTATCCTTCTGGTACTTACACTGCACCATGCTCCCAGGACCCAGCAAATCTGTGGGACCAGCGATGTTACATGACTACTGAAGGTCCTCCGGTCGTCCAACGTGCTGGACCCTCAGATAACATCAGAGACTCCAGCCAGGAGGGAAACTCAGAGAAGGGCCAGGGGACAGATACCTTGGGAGACATCAGAAGCCACGTTCAAGGGCAAGATCCCCAAGAAATCCAGGATAGGTCTACCCTAGTGGACACTGAAAATGATAGTGAAGAAAATGAAGAACCAGAAGTAACATCAACAGTAAGAGGAGTAGCACCACCAGAGGAAGCCGAAGAAGCAACAGACACAGCGGAAGACGCACAGGAAGACGAGGAAGAAGAGCAACAGGAGGCGGCGGGAAAAGAAGCATATGACAACAATGCAGCTCTTCAGAATCGTCAGGAACTCCACCTTCCTGAGCGAGGTGAGCGCCATAGCCAAAGTGAAAAACGTCCCCAGGCATCAGCTCCAGCTTCCTTGTACTCTAGTAGAAGTCAAATCAAGGAAGAACGTGTGAAAGAGGCCCCACCAACTCCTGTGTGGGAGAGCTGGAGCCAAGCAGTGAGAGAAAGCCCAAAGAAACAGCAACCTCAGCTGCCGAGGAAGGACAAGAAGCCACAAGTGGAAGCAGCTTCCGAATCCCAGTCCAGCTCATCCTCTCGGACAAACTGGGTCTGCTCAAGGTGTAAGGCGATGAATTTTTCATGGCGCAAAGCCTGCTATAAATGCAAGAAAGTTTGCATGCCAGGTGATTGTGGAGGACACACTCACTAATTCCAGAAGGTAAGCAAAAGAAACCAGTCTCCTAACAACCCCCAACCCCATCATCAATAGCTTGCTTTACAAAATAACCTGTTAGGCCTTTATACAAACTGACTAAATTGTTATCATGATAGGTTAACATATAAAAATATCTTTTGTACTTTTTGTTTATTATCAAAAATTATCTTGATTATATTCTTCAGTAAGAAAGTTAAAGGACATTTTATATAGGTTGATGTTGCTTTGTTTAAATAACTAAAATTATAAACATGAAGATTGTACTCCTTAAAGCCAAGATTTCTTTCTAATAGTATTTCAATTTTGCAGTTTTGCAGGAGGTGGATTCCTGATGGCTGTTCCTGATGGGATGACACTCTTAAGAAGAACAACAACAAGAAGAAGTTATGAAACCCTTCCCTCCTCTTTTTCCTTCTTAATTTTCTTTTCCTGAAAACCCCACATATTTAGAAATAGAACTTCTTCTCAAAAATGATCTTTTCTTTGTTTGCTATTTATTTGGCTTTTAAGTTTATAGGTTAAAGTGGTGTTAGATGTTGCAGCTCTACAAATTTGCTTGCTGTTGAAGAAGGCAAACTTGCTCCATTATAATACCATCCAAGAATCAAAAGGAACATCTTCATTCTCATGGGCCCCATAGATCAGTGAGACCCCACTAGTGAAAGCAAAGAAAAGCCTACTGGTCCATATTATGGGGACACTGAAGAACAATCTAGTTTTGTTAGATTTAATTTTTTAACTAGGATGATGAGCTAGCTTTAATGAGTTTGGGATGTTGTAATGTTAAATTCTATATGATACCAACTTTGATATATTTCATGCAATTCATGAACTAGTTATTGTTTAGAGACTTTCATCAGCGAATTAGAATAAACAATTCTTTTACATGCTCTCATCCCAAGTGATGTAAACTAGCAAGGAAGGAGCCAGGGATGGGAATTTTGCTTTTTCTCTACTCTGAACTAAAGCTGTCACTTAGTTCCTTGATTATTCCAACTTAGCCACATTCTACCCTTTTAGTTTTTTTCATCTTCTGCTACTAACAATAAAGAGTGTGTACTTTCATAATGTACCTTTTGTGTGGTTTGTATTTTGGGGAGGGTGGGCTCATGGGTAGCATCTTAAACCATCTTCCACTGTCCACTATTGGAGGACCCTTCCTCCTGGGAAAGATCCAGGAATTGGAGGCATTTTTGTGGAGCTTCTGGGGGTGGGGTGGGGTCAGTGGAAGGGACAAAGGGTCAGAACGTGGAGTGGGTGCTTCTGCCTAAGTTGGAGCTCTGGTACAGGGGGTTTGGTCCTGCTCTGTACCAAGAATCTCTGTACTGTTATATCCTTGGAGTTGTCTAATATCCCATAAACAGAAATATTCTTCCTGCCTTTCTAAGGCAACGTTGTCAGTCTTCTACCCATAATCTGATCAGGCTGAAAGACAGGATCAACGTTGCCTTAGAAAGGCAGGAAGAATATTTCTGTTTATGGGATAGTCATAAATGCTGTTCATTATCAAGCATTTAGACCTCTATGAAAACAATTACTCTATGTATACTGTTTACATTTTTAATTTTGTTTGGTCTTTGTGGTCTAAGTTTCCAAGTAATGCAAATATTGAGGCTTTCAAATGACTATCTTCTTCATGGAGGGGGAAAGGGGGAAAGGGGGAAGGAGAGAGGAAGGGGGAAATGGGGGAGGGGAAACAGGGAGGGAAGGGGGAAGGGGAAAGGGGGGAGGGAAGGAGGAAGGGAAGGGAGGAAGGGGAAAGGGGGAGGAGAGGGAGAGGGTGGAAGGCGAAGGGTGGAAGGGAGGGAAAAGGGGAAGGAGAAGTGGGGAGGGGAGGGGAGGAGGAAGGGGGAGAAGAAAGGGGGAAGAGGAGGGGGAAGGAGATGGGGGAAGGGGGGAAGGGGATGGGGAAGGGGGAAGAGGAAAGGGGGAAAGGGGAAGGGGGAGAGGGAAGGGGGAAGGGGGAAGGGCAAAGGGGAGGGGGAATGGGAATGGGGGGAGGGGGAAGATAAAAGGGGTTGGGGGAGGGAGAAGGGGAAAAGGGAAAGGGGGAAGGGGAAAAGGGAAAGGGGAGGGTAAAGGGGAAAAGGGGGAGGGGGGAGGGAAGGAGGAGGGGGAAGGGTGGGGGAAGGGGAGAGGGGAAGAGGAAGGGGAGGGGGAAGGAGAAAGAGGATGGGGGAGGGTAAAGGGGAGGGGGAAGGGGAAAAGAGGAAGGGGAGGAGGAAGGGGAGGGGGAAGGGGAAAAGGAAAAGGGGGAAGGGGAAGGGGAAGGGCAAAGAGGGAAGGGAAGGGGGAATGGGAATGGGGGGAAGGGGAAGGGGAAAGGGGAGGGGAAATGGGAATGGGGGAGGGGGAAGGGAGAAGGGGAGGGGGAGGGGGGAGGAAAGGGGGAAGGGCAAAGGGGGAAGGGGAGGGGGAATGGGAATGGGGGAGGAAGAAGAGAAAAGGGGATGGGGAGGGGCAAGGGGAGGGGGAAGGGGAAAAGAGAAAGGGGAGGGGGAAGGGAAAAAGGGATAGAGGAGGGGGAAGGGAAAAAGGGGAAGGAGGAGGGGGAAGGGGCAAAGGAGAAGGGGAAAGGGGAAAGGGAAGGGGAAGGGATAAGGGGAAAGGGGGAAGGGGAAGTGGGAAGGGGAAGGGGAATGGGAAAGGGGGAAAGGGAAAGGGGAAAGGGGAAGGGGGAAGGGGAAAGGGGAGGAAGAAGGAGGAGGGGGAAGAGGAAAGGTGGGAGGGGAAGGGAGAAAGGAAGAGGGGAGAGTGGGAGGGGATGGAGAAGGGGAAGGGAGAAGGGGAAGGGAGAAGGGGAGGGGAAAGGGGAAAGGGGAAGGGGAAAGGGGGAAGGGGAAGTGGGAAGGGGAATGGGAAAGGGGGAAAGGGGAAGGGGAAAGGGGAAGGGGAAAGGGGAAAGGGGAGGAAGAAGGAGGAGAGGGAAGAGGAAAGGTGGGAGGGGAAGGGAGAAAGGAAGAGGGGAGAGTGGGAAGGGATGGAGAAGGGGAAGGGAGAAGGGGAGGGGAAAGGGGAGGGGGAAGGAAAGAACACAGAGGCTACTGGGGGTGGGGCGTGTGGAGGGTTCTAAAGAGAATGAAGGGAGGAAAGCCCATGAGCTGGAGGGAGTTTAGGGTAGGGGAGGAGGTGAGAAGGGGTAGGTTGCTAGCTTGGTACTCCTGACACCAAGGGAGCCTGAAGGCATATGCTGATAGATACCACAGGTATCTATGTTTCTTCTGCTAGAGAGAAGGGAAATAATTCCTTTCGGTAAATGGAGACCAATTTCACTAGTTCTCAAGGAATGGAAATCTTCCCATAGGTTAACTTCCCCAGATTTTTTTTTTTTTTTGGAGTTTGGGGTGTTGGAGTTTCCTTTGGACCTGATGGGGAGGGCCCAGTCCATTAGATCTGGTGGTTCTGGGCTGTATAAAAAAGAAGCCTGAGCAAGCCTTTGGAGGTAAGTCAGTAAGCAGAACCCCCTCCATGGCCTCT